>NW_013674369.1:23330-29721 GCF_000517525.1 Limulus polyphemus | reverse complement strand
GCCACGTTACAGGATGTGATTGATTTGTATATTGCTGCTATGTTACAGGATGTGATTGATTTGTATATTGCTGCTATGTTACAGGATGTGATTGATTTGTATATTGCTGCTATGCTACAGGATGTCATTGATTTGTATGTTGTTGCTATGTTACAGGAAATGACTAATTTGTCTGTTACTGCCACGTTACAAGATGTCACTGATTTGTATATTGCTGCCATGTTACAGGATGTCATTGATTTGTCCATTGTTTCCACATTACAGGTGTTATGACTTGTTTATTGCTGCCATGTTACAGGATGTGATTGATTAATATATTGTTGTTGTGTTACAGGATGTAGAAGTATGTTATAGAAGCACTTGTAAGTGAAGTATATAGCTTGTTCTGATTGAAAGTAATGTTCATTGTTAGCTTTAAGGTGAAAGTACATAGGTTTATAGAGGAAAATAGCTCATTTATAATAATAAAGGTATGTAATTTTTAAACTTTACTAACTAACTACGATTCCTGAAAACTTACTTCACAGCTTAAAAGTGTTAAAACTGTGTTTAACATTAGTGTAGATTCTGTGAAACTTTCTTTACTATTTCATCCATGTTGCATTATGTATGGCTGTGATTACATTAATGTACATTCTGTAAAACCTTCTTTACTATGTCCCCCCATGGTACATTATGTATGGCTGACTTTATGTGATACAACTGTGTGTAATGACATAAGCATATAGATTCTGTGAAATTATCTTTATCATGTCTTCTATGTCACATTATGTATGGGTAACTTTATGTGATACAACTGTGTGTGTGTGTGATGACATTAATGTAGATTGTGTGTGTTAGATGTACAAGACTTTCATTTGAGTTTAATGTGAAAGAGATGACTTAGATAGTTATATAACAAGAGTGTTAAATTTAGTTAGTTTTAGAAGTGATCGTGTGTCACAAGCATGTTTACATAACTGTTTATAAATCATGTTGTATAGTTCAATAGTTAAGGATTAGTGCCTATTTTGTTATTGCATCATGTTGCTAGAGCCTTCTGAATTTTTATAAATTTTTTAATTGAATATTATTGTATCATAATATCTCATAGTGTTTAGAATGTTTTAGGCCTCTGTTGGGGAATAAATACATATTGAAAATTTAGTTGGATATAGATAGGTCTAGACTGCCGTTTAGCCATAAAGAGTGTATAGTGGTGATTTTAAACTGAAATTATTACAGATTGTATTGTAATAACAGAGTAGAGAAGAATAATTCATGTTGTCAAGCTGTGTTTTAAAGTAACTGAGCCAGCCTGTGTGTAATTTGATGAAAAAAATTTAAAGCTCTGAATACAACTGTGATAACCAACAGTGTAACAAACATTTGTTTTAATGTTTGAATTGTATGAATATATTATTTTAAAACAAGTCAACTGTGTGCTGTTTGTTTATTGTTTAAATGTATTGCCAATAAATCACAGACACCTACTGTAAAGAATCAGGCACATAAAACCTGACAATGGCGAGCCAGCCAGGATCTACAGTGGTAAACAGCAGTAGAAAAAGATTTAAACAACAGCAGTAAAAAGGCTTATATATGCACAGCTGTAGTGGTGGGAAAAATATTGTAGAGGTCACAAGCACACTATTTAACCATGTTGACTAAGTTTTATAAGTGGTTAGAGAGGAGCGAGCAACTTGGGCTCAAAGATGACAATCTGTGAGAGTTTGTTAAACAACAACAAGAACTAGAGAGAGATGGGTGTCAGCAGAGAAGAGGGGAAGAGACAAAAAAAAAAAGGAAGAGAGAGAGGAGAGACTGGAAACAGAGAGAATAAGAGCAGAAATTGAGATTGCCAAGCTCAACCAACAGAAAGCTGCCCAAATTTGATGAACATAAAGACAACATAGATGAGATGTGAAAGATTTGATCAAAGTCAGAACTGGAACAAAGGTTACTGGGCAGTTTGTCTCAGACCCCTTCTCATAGGAAAAGACCTACAAGTGTAAGCAAGCATGATGTCAGAAGATGCCATGGACTACGACAAGTTAAAAGTGGCCTTTCTAAAATGCTATGAACTTACAAAGGAAGATTTTCACCAGAAGTTTGAAGAAGTGAAACCTGACACTAAGAAACTGTATTTCAGCTTGTGGCACATCTACAGTGATACTTCACTGACATGGCCAAGTGTGAAAATAGTTTTGAAGGACTGGCAGATCTATTAATACGTGAACAATTAATGACCACATGCTTCACTGAAATGTCCATGCTCCTAAAAGAGAGAGAGCACTGAAAGATGTAGATGAGATGATCAAGTTGGCAGAACAGTATATGGAAGCCCATAGAGGGAGTATAACTGGCAAGTCAAAGAATAACCAAAGTCGAAACCATGGGTGGCTGATCAGAAGCAGGATGCCACCAAAGGTTACAAAAGGTTAACAGACAAAAGGGTGAAGAGATGTTATACTTGTTATAAAATGGAGCACATTGTGAGTGAGTGCAAGTCTGTCACCAACAAGCAACTGCAAAAATCTCAACATAAAGAGCTGGAGCTACCTACAAAAATGATGCTGGCAAGAAACAAGAAAAAAGTGGCTATCATCATGGATGCTGCTGCCAAAAGAAAATAATAGAGACAACTCAGCAGATTCACCACAAGAAGGAAGTGCTATCACCATGATTAAACAGTGCATGATTGATGGTCAACTTAGGTTACCAACTATGGTAACAGTGCCAGTACTGCTTGGAGAATGTGACAGACATTGAGAGGTACCAACAAACCACAACATGCCATTAGACGAAGGCTATATTGGGGTTCAAGAAAGTCCTATGATACACTTGTGCAGCAGTGAGAACCAGTCTAGTATCTGATGACCAAATGATGGGCAAGGTACATCTGTGTGTGCTGATTGATGGGACAGAGAAAAAGTTTTCCTTAGCAAGAATAAAGGTGAACACTCCATACTAAATTGGAGACCTTGAGATCATGTGTATGAAGGCACCCACCTAAACTTGGTGATTGGCAATATAACAGGCAGCATAAGTTTGGAGGAACCAGATGGAAAGGAGACTGATGAAGTATCTGCAGTCACCACAATAGCTCAAGAAAAAAAAACAAGCAAGACATTGGGCCCCTGCAAGTTTTGAAAGGTGACATCCTGAATGTAGGTCTATGAGAACTGAAGGAAGCACAAAAGAAAGATCCTTCACTGCAAAAAATTTGGGACAGTGTCTGGAGGAAGTCAAGCATAAGACAAAAGGGAGAGGGACTTCCAGAATAGAGGACCAGAAAAGAGTGCTGTACTGGATTTATCAAGGCAGTTCTACTGGAGAAATTAAATAGATCATAGAAACAACAGAATACCAGATTCAAGTGATGAAGTTGGCTCTTGAGTTGATTGTGGGAGGACATCTAAGAGCAAAGAAGATGTCAGACAGAATCACCAGCAACTTCTGTTGGATGGAGGTCATTGGAGATGTGACCAGATTCTTCAGGTCATGTGACATCTACCAAAGGACAGTACCTAGAGGGAAGGTGGCCAAACTGCACTGGCTGAGATGCCTCTTGCAGAAGAGCTGTTCATCAGAGTTGCTGTGGACTTGATCAGACCAGTAGCACCTGAATCTGACAAGGGTAACTGGTACATGCTGACAGTTGTTGACTATGCAACATGTTACCAAGAAGCTATAGCACTGCCAAAGATAGAGATGGAGAGAGTAGTAGAAGCCCTCCTGAAAGTGTTCTGCAGAATAGGTTTTCCAAAAGAAGTCTTGAGTGACAGGGAGACCCAGTTTACCTCAGAACTGATGCAAGAGATGTGCAGGTACATCAACACTAGGCAACTATTTACTCACCCCATACAAGCCTAGATGTAATGGACTTTGTGAGAGGGTCAACAGATTCTCAAAGAGCATGCTAAAGAGATGTGCCAGGAGAGACCATGTGACTGGGACAAATATCTGCAGGCAGCAATATTTGCTTTACAAGAAGTCCCACAAGTGAGTACAGGATTTTCACCCTTCAAGTTACTGTACAGAAGGACAATATGAGGTCCAATTTAGATATTGAAAGAACAGTGCACAGGAGAAGAAGAGTCAGAAGTGAGGAACACATAACAGTACGTGTTAGACCTGAGAAACTAACTGGAGGATACCTGTCAACTCATTCAAGAAAGTTGGTATGCAGCTCAACGCAATCAGAAGCACTTCTATGACAAGAAGGCCACAGATGAACATTTCAAGGTTGGACAGAATATCTTTGTTCTGCTACCCACAGACAACAACAACCTCACCCTGCAGGATTTTTTGTAGTGCAGGAAGTGGTCAACAAAATAAACTATAAGGTGAAAGTGGACAGGAAGACCAAGATCTATCATTCCAATCTGACAGTGTGAGGATCATGAGGTGGGCATTGTATCTCCAGAACTGCCGGTTTGACATTGAGGACGTGTAAATATTTTTCTTGAAGAGGGGCTTATTGTTAGATATACATGACTGTTTCCACTTGACTTTAATGTGAAAGATATGATTTAGATAGTTATATAGCAAGAGTGTTAGAAGTGATAGTTTATCACAAGCATGTTTATCTAACTCTTTACGAATCATACATTTTGAAGTTAAAAAGTTATGAACTGGTGATTGTTGTATTATTGCATCATGTTACTAGAACCTGAGTTTCTCTTGTTAATTTAATTGAGTATTATTGCATCATGATAACTCATAGTGTGGAACGTTCTAGACACCTTTTGTAATATAAATATGAGTTGAAAATTTAATTCAGTATAGAGCCAGATAGATCTAGACTGTGTGATTATGTGTTTACCCACAATGAGCACATAGTTGCAGTTTGTAAAGTGAAATTATCACAGACTGTATTGTAATAACAGAGTAGAGAAAAATCATTTGTTTTGTCAATTGTGCCCTAAAGTAATTGAACCAGTCTGTATGGAATTTGACAGAAAAAAAAGACAATTATTTAAAGCTCTGGATACAACTAGGATAAACAACAGTGTAAGAAATGTTTATATATATATATATATCTATTTGACTGGTTTTAATATATTATTTTAAAATAAGTGGACTGTGTGCTGTTTGTTTATTGTTGAAATTTATTGCTAACAAGACACCAACTATAAAGAATCTGACCCATACATAAATCCTTTACTATGTCCTCTATGTCACATAGCTTCTGAACAAAGTTTAAGAGAAATGTTTTTGTTTACTATAAATGTCGAAAACAATTTTAACTTCACTGTTATCCATATATTGTAAAAGTGGCATAATTTTATACAGAATTATTGTTCAGTCTTTATGTCAAACATATTTATAACAATGTTAAAGTGGAAGATTGTCTTGCATTGCTGTAAGTGTTAATAACAGTTTCTTTTAACCTTTGTCCCTTTTTGTTGTAGTAGCCTATAAGCAAGCAGTTTTATTAGAATAATAAACTTCCATCATCTTTACTTTAGACAGTATTTACTAAGATGATATTTCATGTCATCAGCAAAGTAAAGATGATGGAAGTTTATTGAGTGGAAATTGAGTTCCTGAAATATTGCACAAACCATGTATAATTTTCTGTTATAATCTAACTTTATGAAAATTGCTTTGGTTACCTCTTGAACTGTTTTGAAATATATTTCTGTAAAATGTTTCAAAGTATCTTTGTTCACAAGAAAGAATTTATTATAAAAAAATTGGAAGAATATGACCTTTGCTCACTTAATGTTTAGCTGAATGTTCACATGCTTATGCAATGTTGTTGTTTTCATGAAAGATTTTATGTTAGTATAAAATTTATTAATATTTCAACATGTTAGCAGAGATGATGGCATCTCTAAATCTTTTTTAGGTGTATTTACTGGTTGCAGCACTTTGGCTCAAGCCCTGGCTATCCCAGAAGATGGTAAAGTAGTTGCTTGTGACATTGATGAGGAAACTGTTAATCTTGGTAAACCATTTTGGGAAGAGGTGAGTGGTCTATGAAATTAAGTATTTAAATGATGAAGCTACAATCAGAATTTGAGATCAAAATACACATATTTTATCCAGTGGTAAGCTTGAGCATTATAGTTCATATGACTTGAGTATAGTGTGGAAAGTCAATACAGAAAGTTTTAGTTAGAGAACTTAAGCTTGTTAAAATGTTTATCAGGGATAAATTGAGCTTCAAACAAAATTTATAGTTACATATTAAGGTTTTACTGGTTTCATTTATAATTTATAGTTACATACTAAGGTTGTACCAATTTCATCTATATTTTATAGTTACATACTAAGGTTGTACCAGTTTCATCTGTATTTTATAGTTACATACTAAGGTTGTACTGGTTTCATCTATAATTTATAGTTACATACTAAGGTTTTACAGGTTTCATCTATAATTTATAGTTACATACTAAGGTTT
>NW_013674369.1:19537-22583 GCF_000517525.1 Limulus polyphemus | reverse complement strand
CCTGTTGAAGTGTAATAATAGGAATAAAATCATTATAATTATAGTGTACTCCAGATTTATTGAAGTATAATAATATTAATAAAATCATTGTAATTATAATGTACTCCAGACCTGTTGAAGTGTAATAATAGGAATAAAATCATTATAATTATAGTGTACTCCAGATTTATTGAAGTATAATAATATTAATAAAATCATTATAATTATAGTGTACTCCAGATTTATTGAAGTATAATAATATTAATAAAATCATTGTAATTATAGTGTACTCCAAATCTCTTGAAGTATAATAATATGAATAAAATCATTGTCATTATAATGTACTCCAGACCTGTTGAAGTGTAATAATAGGAATAATACCCTTATAAATATTGTGTAAGGAAGACAACCAGGGATTGACCATCATATTATAAAACTCTCATAGTTGTATGGGGGAGAGCATGCTTTACACTGAGTTTCAATCCTACAACTTGCAGATTTGAAATTAAGTGCTGTAACTAATACTGAAGAGATGTGAATTTGAGTGACATGTCAGTGGTGATTATTAATGGTTTTCAATCATTTATGTTTGTTACAGTTCTTCAGAATTACCAAACAGCACTCTAGAAACAAAACAAAATTGAAACTCTAAAGCTATTATTTGTTTGTTTTTTGCAAAATTACACAATGAGCTATCCGTGCTTTGTCCAACACAGGGAATTGAACCCTGAATTATAGATCAGTTAACTTACTGCTAACCCACTGGGAAACATTATTATAATTATTCCTGTCTTGTAGTTATATAAGTTCTTCAATAAGGAAGTTTTTGGTACTTTATGCTTGTCTAAAATTATTTAGTCTTTAATAATGTCTTTTTCTTTGTACCTTAGGCTGGAGTAAGCAACAAAATTGACTTAAGAATTGCACCAGCTAGTGAAACTTTGGGTAAGTATGTTTTAAGATATGGAAAGCTTTCTCATGATGTCAAGGACAATCTCAAGTTTGAATATAATAAAACCAATATTTCCTGTTTCCAGGAAATTACAACATGCTGTATTTATTTGTTATCCTAAAAACAGTGAATAGTTTATATGTAGAAAAAAAGTATACATCCTCATCTACATTATCATTTTTTATTTCAAAACTTTTTTAAAATTATCTCTCCTACAATCTGTAATGGGAGCCAAAGTAGAATAAGATCTAAATCTTTTCTAAGCTTTCTTTGCACTTTTCCAGTTATTAGTTGATTAACAGAACACACACAAAATACTGTGTTGATAATCTTTCATATCTCTACACTCTTTTTAGATAGACCAAAAATGTTTTTGTTTTCTCTTGAATAATTAGAATTGATATGAGTGAAATAAGCCTAAGCATGATCTAGTTGTTAGTTTATCAGTTTGGTGATGCGAGAGTCTCAGGTTTGAGATGTGCTAATGGTTAGTTGTTCTAACTAGAGATACAGGAATCTTATGTTTTAGATGTGCTAGTGGTAATTTTACCTCTCTGGTGTTGTGATGGACTGTAGTTTGAGAGGCGTGAGTGGTTTGTTTGTAATTAAGCACAAAACAACATAATGGGCTATCTGTGCTCTGCCCACCACGGGTATCGAAACCCAGATTCTAGTGTTGTAAGTCGCAGACATACCGTTGCGCCACTGGGGGCTTATCTTCCAAGAGTTCAAATTCATATCTTGTTAATATGTTTTTGTAATGATTTAATTTATTTTTTATATTATGCTCCAAAAATTATGTATAAATATTTAGCATTTTATTCGTATCATTATATTTCAACAGGTATGGAATATAGTAGGAAGTTCAAAATTTGGGGTGGTTGCACATAGCCTTAGTAGTTTTGGCTTAAATATGAACAACCAACCTAGTCTTCACTCATACTCACTAATTTCTTCCCATTTTTTACTGACTCCAGTCCCACTAATGCTTGCAGTTACATAACAGATTGCAATTTTATTCTCAACTAAGTTGTCATTTTGTTTTGTTGTCATTGTCCAAGTCATCATCTTGGGGTGACGTTTACAGTCCAAAGTAACAAGGATAACTTTAGTCTACTGTGAAACCAGATTTGTTTTCTTTTTCTGAATACCTTCTAACTGTATTTTCAAGTAGCTCTAGTAGGTGAAAATCTCAACACTCATGCAACAATTTTAAATAAAAGTCAGCCCTTGCAAAATTCTTTCCACCATGAGATACATATGTGTCCAGCTTTGTATTCAGCCAAGTCACAACTACTGGATCCATGTTAAGGATATATGCAAGCTACCTTCACCGAGTTTTGACCACCTTTCTGCTTTGGACACAACAATTAGTCTTTTAGTTGGACTAAAGGAAAATCCTTAAAGCTAGAATATATTGTCAAGTGCCGTTTTTCAGCTGCTGACAGAAGTAATTATCTTCCTAGTGCAGCCTCATATTTTTGAAGACAGGGATCATCACTGGTTTGTCACTTTCAAGCTTTGAGATAGCACAAGAGGTCCCTTGCAATTACAAAACTTCATTACCTAGTATGTTTTAGCAGATGTTGGCAGAGAAGATGCTGACTTGTTGGTCTACCATGGCTTCTAAATGCTCCTTTATTTTAGTTGTATTTTCAATGGTAAATGATCTGCAACAAATGGTCACAGAGTAAAGACATCTTTCCCCTCCTTCACTGAAGCATATACAAGTACTTGTTGGGAAATGTGTTTCTCTCAGAACTTTAAAAGCTGCTTAATTATTCCTACAAGTTTGCTAACAATATATATTTGATGACTATCATGAACTAGTACATTCAATACATGAAGCACAAAGTCACATATGACAAGTTGAGGTTATTTCTCTTCAAATAGTGCTGGTTTAGCACTCATATTACTTACATGATTGAGAAAAAAGCATAGATCTTTACTTATCCCATGGTCTCTATCAGAATACTGAAAACTTCAGCTACTCACACATACCAATGTGAGATTCAGTTTTTGATCTCCAAAAAAAAGATAGTTCATGAATTAGAAATATCATATTCATTAAAAAAGATTTATTTCACTTTGGTCCATCCTCAGCATAAGATTTCC
>NW_013674369.1:12058-18537 GCF_000517525.1 Limulus polyphemus | reverse complement strand
CAACAGGTCTGGAGTACATTATAATAACAATGATTTTATTCATATTATGCTTCAAGAGATTTGGAGTAAATTATAATTACAATGATTTTATTAATATTATTATACTTCAATAAATCTGGAGTACACTATAGTTATAATGATTTTATTCCTATTATTACACTTCAACAGGTCTGGAGTACATTATAATAACAATGATTTTATTCCTATTATTACACTTCAACAGGTCTGGAGTACATTATAATTACACTGATTTTATTAATATTATTATAATTGTTAGGATTTTTCAGCAGGTTAAAAACATCTAAGTATTTTATTTGATGCTGATGTGGTACTTCCAACTTAATTTTTAATTAACTGGATCTGAAGAACCAATAAATAACAAGGTTTGAAATAAGAAGACAAAGTGAAACTGAGCTCCCTTGATTTTGACTGAGTCATGAGAAAGGAGGGGGATGAACACTGTGAAAACAATTTTCATTCAGTTTATAAAACAATAATAGTAACTAGTGTAAGTAAAACTAAGCTGAGTGTCTTTTGCTGGAGCTTGAGCACTGTGAGAAAAATGTGCAGGTCTCATTGACAGATGTGTTTCAAACATAGCATTATATATATAGTTATACATTGTTATCCTCCTCAAAAAGCATGTACTACTTATGTCACAGTTAGTCATTCCTATCAAAAAATAAAGAAGGTCATATCCTCAAGATATCACCTTACACACCAGCAGAAAAGTTTGCTGTCTAATTAACTTAGTGTATTCTACATTACAGAAATTCTTCCAAAGATACCTTGGAAGCAGTGCCAAATTTACTATGAGGCAACTGCCTCAGGGGCTTCACAATTTTTTTTTAATATTAATATTATTAAATGTAAACAATTAAGCTGAACTGATTTTTATTTCTATAGTATAACTGTTCTATCATAGGTGTATTCCACCTGCATGGCCTGAAAGAGAATATAGATTATTACAAATTATATATTATTGATTTTTGTATTATTATATATATGTTAAAGAAATGAGTGATTGACACAAAAATCCACAACAACATCTTAGTGGTGCTCAAAAGAGGAAATTATTACATGAGAAAGAGAAAAAGTATCAGGAAGTTGTAAAAAATGTAGAACGATTGGTGAATACTTTACTCGGTCATAATACTGAAGGTTCAGTTGTTACTCAGTCTCAGATGGACTCTGATTCAGAAGAAGCTCCTCAAACAGAATCAGAATCAGTTCAAGTACAGCAAAAACTTCTAGGAGTTGAACTGAACATTGGTCTATGGCCTTTTCATCTGACTTCTGAAGTGATTAATTATTGGGTAAATAGAGAGGTCCAAATGTGTTACAAAACAAGGGTTGTGACTTCACCAAATCAAGCAAAAGTATACAAATGTTTGATCGTACTCATCCAAATGGTGAAAAAAATTGATCGAAGCTGGTTATTTTATTCACCCAGTACTGGTAAGGTTTATTATTTTCATTGTAAACTATTGAATCTAGCCCAAGGTCCACTGGTTACTCAAGGGTTCAATGATTGGAAAAATGTCGGCTGTTCACTAGATGGTCATGAACAATCAACAGTTCATTGTGATGCAATCATAAAATTTGCATAACTTATGACAGACAATAGTAGGATTGATAAGCATCTGGTAAAACAAGCTGATGAATTAGCAAATTATTGAAGGAATATACTTCAGAGAGTGATAATCATGTTACTTGGGGAATGTGGGCTTCCTCTCCGTGGTGACAATGAAAAAGTAGGTTCAATCAAGAATAGAAATTTCTTGGGTATGATGGAAGTTAAAGCAGAGTATGATACTATGCTGGCAGTACATATACAAAAACATGCGAACAAAGGAAGCGGATATATAAATTACCTGTCATCAACCACTTTTGAGAAGCTCATTGAAATAATTGGTAATTTAATTCTGAGCACTAATGTGTCTAGGATAAAATCATCAAAATATTTTTCTGTATCTATCGATGCTACTGTAAATAAAAGCAATACTGATCAGCTCACTTGTGTTAGATATTTGGAAGCTGATGGTTATTTTGAATAATTTCTAACCTTTATGTATAGTCGTGGTCACACTGGTCAGCAGTTAGCATCATCGCTTTTTTCTTTCTTTGAAATGAAAATATATTGTTATAGAAAACAGTTGTGGCCAGTTCTATGACAATGCAGCCAACATGAGTGGATGTTACTACGGGATACAAAGTCTTGTTGGCTAGGCTGCTGTTGATTGTTGTGTTCAGGTAGTGGGGTTTTTCGATTTCTTGCAAAGGCTTTACACATTTTTAAGAGAGAAGGTCAAAATCAGAGGCTTAATGATGCCAAAGGAGTTGTCACAGACTAGATGGTCTGCTCAAGCAAATGCCACAAATGTATTGTAATTTGGCTATGCTGAAATTCTGGTTGAATTTGACGAAATATCTACTAATAAGGATGAGAAAGGAGAAAATAAAAACACAGCATCAGGTTTAGTGAACATAATGTGTAAATTGGAAATGGGGATTTTCAGTGATCTGTGGCACACCATTCTTGAAATATTTGATGTGATTAGCAAGCAACTACAAGACCCCAAGGTAGATCTCAATTCAACGATTGTACTGCAGAAATTATTAGTGGAACTTGTGCAAGTGTTGCGAAGTCGTCTTGTTGATTTTGAGCAATCAAGAATTGAAAAAAGTGGCACATCAGAATACAGTGTACAGCATGAACATGTTTGTCATAATAATGTCAGATTAGAGCCATTAGATTATGGCAAAGGTAAAGAAGTACAGCAGAGTCCAAGAGACCACTTCAGAACTTCCAATTTCATACCCACCATCGATCATCTTGTGCAAGAACTTGGAAAAAAGAATTGAGTCTTATTCTCATGTGGCTCAAAATTTTGGTTTCTTGGATGATCTAGTTTCTCTAACTGATGATAAAATTCAGGAAATGTCAGATAGATTACTGAAACTTTATTCTGGTGATCTGGAAGGGTGTCTCAGTAATGAACTTGTTCAATTGTTGAATTATATTTAGAAAAAAAGGAAACATTATTGTGATATCAGTAATGCTCATTTCATGTATCTCCTTATTCATAAGAAAAATCCAGATCATCCTTTCTAAATGTTGAAATTCTTCTTGTGATTTATTTGTCATTCATGATATCCAACTGTTGAAGTGTAAAGTCTTTCTCAAAGCTGAAGTATATCAAAAATGATTTGTGCACAACAATGAGTCAAAAAGTGACTGAATTGTCTTTCTTTAATGTGTATTGAAAGTGATAAAATGACTGAATTGTCTTTCTTTAATGTGTATTGAAAGTGATAAAATGACTGAATTGTCTTTCTTTAATGTGTATTGAAAGTGATAAAATGACTGAATTGTCTTTCTTTAATGTGTATACAAGTTCAGAGCCACAAAAACCTTACTTTTAAATCTGTTTATTTCATTTTCATATTGTAAGCATGTATAATATAATATAATATGCATATGTGACTTCTTTTTTTTATTTCCGAAAACATATGAGTTTGAACAGGGTTAAGGGCCTCCACAGGTCTAAATCTGGCCCTGCATGGAAGAATGACTCAAGAAATAGGTGTCTAGCATGAAAGAAACTTAGCCACCTTCTTGATATATATGTGTGTGTTCTTGAACAGCTTAAACATACAAATATAATTGTATGCACAAATACTTTAAGAGTTCACTATATTAAATAAAGGAATTAGAAAATGCCTAACCTGCCTATATACTGTAAGGGCCAAACAGAAGTATCTTGATTATTAGTAAAAACTGAAATATATAACAGTTGATTATCTTATCTTGTTGCAGATAAACTACTGTCTGAGGGAAAAGCTGGATCTTTTGACTTTGCTTTTATTGATGCTGATAAAGAAAGATATCCTGACTACTATGAAAAAGCTCTTCAGTTGCTGAGACCTGGTGGGATCATTACCATAGATAATGTAAGTTTTGTGTGAAGTTTACCATTCTATGATAGATGCAAAACAAATAAAGAAATAAGAGAATTCTTGGGGAAAAATCAGGCTGAAACTTTATTGTTTCCAGAAAGGATTACATCAAAAAACTTTATAAGTATGACTATCAACTTCTGTTTGAAAGATTACTTTAACAGCATTAAAACTACAAAATCTAATTATTTCTAGAAATTGTGGATTCAATTTTCTAATACCATGTTGTTAACAATTTTAAAATAACAGTTTAGACCTAAAAATCTGAGTTTTTTATTAAGGATATTTCTTTTACTTATTGTTGAGGTTGAGTTATATTGAAGTCATTATTTTTATTTACTGTGACATGTGCATGATACAAGAAATTCAGATATTCTTGCTTCACCAGTATCAAAAAAAGGCATTCACACAACGTGTTACAATGTTCTCAGAAACCAATATATGTTATTTCAGATAGAGGCATCTGTTAAATAAACATTTATAATTATCATTATCATGCTAAACCACTTACTACTTACATAAAACTCAACCTTCTCTTTAAAGGGTTATGTTAATAACACCACTCTAATTGTGTAAATTGTGTAATTCAGTCTTTACAGACATATATAAAGTATTGTGAACACTAGACTTCCACACCTGCTCAGCTGCAACATATAATATTGATCAACATATATGTCTATGAACACACTACTACGTACTCTACATGTCTGTCAGTAGTAGTACTAACACCTACAGGCTGTACCAGGTACTCTACAGGTGACTGTTATCAGTAGTACTGACACTTACAGGCTGTACCAGGTACTCTACAGGTGTCTGTTATTAGTAGTACTGACACCTACAGGCTGTACCAGGTACTCTACAGGTGTCTGTTATTAGTAGTACTGACACTCACAGGCCATACCAGGTACTCTACAGGTGTCTGTTATTAGTAGTACTGACACCTACAGGCCATACCAGGTACTCCATAAATGTCCATTAGTAGTAGTAATAACACCTACAGGCTGTACCAGGTACTCTACAGGTGTCTGTTATTAGTAGTACTGACACTTACAGGCCATACCAGGTACTCCATAGATGTCCATTAGTAGTAGTAATAACACCGACAGGCTGTACCAGGTACTCTACAGGTGTCTGTTATTAGTAGTACTGACACCGACAGGCTGTACCAGGTACTCTACAGGTGTCTGTTATTAGTAGTACTGACACCTACAGGCCACATCTATGGAGTACCTGGTACAGCCTGTAGGTGTTATTACTACTACTAATGGACATCTATGGAGTACCTGATATTTGTTATTGCTACTACTAATGGTTACAGACTGTACCAGGTACTCCATAGATGTCCATTAGTAGTAGTAATAACAACTACAGACTGTACCAGGTACTCTACAGGTGTCTGTTATCAGTAGTACTGACACCTACAGGCTGTACCAGGTACTCCATAGATGTCCATTAGTAGTAGCAATAACAACTACAGACTGTAGCAGGTACTCTACAGGTGTCTGTTACAACTAATAAGTTCTCTGTATTAATTTATGATGTAGAATTTTTGACATATATGAGTTTACTAATGGCTCTCCCCATTCAGCCACTAAGTCACCTATCTTAGCCGAATTAGCTCATTAAAGACAAACAGTGAATTCCCCTGGAACTGTGTTTTACACAAGATTATTAAAGATTGTTAATTTAAAAAGGGGGGGAATAGGGATCTTAAAAAAATTACAGAAACAAGATAGGTAGCTTAAAGTAAAAATGCAATTGCAAAAAATTTAACAAACAAGCTTAAGGTTTGAGACATACTTTTGACATTATTTCTCCAAGCTACAAATCCCTATTTCGACTCCCCGAAATATTACAGCTTTTAAACATGGAGTCAAAATAAGGATTTATAGTTTTAGGAAATAATATCAACACTATATTTCAAACCTTAAAGTCATTTGTTTAGTTTTTTGCGATTGCATTTTTGGATGATCCTTATTACCCCTTTTTAAATTAACAACTTTTAATAATTTTGTTTATCTAGTTTTTTTATGTCCATAAATCTGTATAATAGCAATACTGTCCTCTTTGAAAGAGCTTAGTTTAATGAAATATGTAGTTAGCGTATGATGACCTCTTGGGGAACAATAACAACCTTTGGATTGGCTTAATGCAGATTGGATGACTATTGCTTGTGATATCATTGCCACAATGTTATCACTGATAGTGGTACTGCATGTACGTTCACTATGATACATGGTGATCAACAAACCATATGTTATGGTATATGCTTGTAAAATATATATAGCTACTATAATTATAGCCTGTAGTTATAAAGAGAGTCCGTAAACACTGGTTTGAAGGGACTAGTGAACTATACTGGAATGGTGCATTAAACACAAGTTTAATACATGCATGCATATGCAATGCATGTTGGGTAGTATTTATATATATATATACATGCAGCCTTTATAGGTTTTTAAGTTGTAAAGTTGTATATATATATATATACACACACACACACACACACACACATAATC
>NW_013674369.1:9924-11058 GCF_000517525.1 Limulus polyphemus | reverse complement strand
GTAAGTTAGTATATATATATATATATACACACACACACACACACACATAATCATTTAATGCATCTACTTTCACTCCCGATCAGTCATCCATAATCATAAACAGATACAGCTTGTGGTAATAGCACCCAAAAACGTTGGGGCTATCCCATCTATCAAGCAAAATCCAAAATGTCAAAGTTAAAAAAGTTGACCATCATGGAAAATCAAAACAAGGGTGAAGAGGTGAGTGCTTAAACCCACAATGTCTCACCTCCTACTGCCTTTTGCCAAGATCCTATTGGACTAGGCTAAGACACTGTAAGAGACAAAATCCTATTGGACAAGGCTAAGATAGTGTAAGAGACAAGATCCTATTGGACAGGGTTAAGATGCTGTAAGAGACAAGCTCCTATTGCACTTGGCTAAGATGCTGTAAGAGACAAGCTCTTGTTGGACTAGGCTAAGACAGTGTAAGAGATGAGATCTTATTGGACTGGGCTAAGATGGTGTAAGAGACAAGATCCTATTGGACTAGGCTAAGACAGTGTAAGAGACAAGACCCTATTGGACTGAGCTAAGATGCTGTAAGAGACAATCTACTATTGGACTAGGCTAAAATGCTGCCAGGTTTTTGTAGCATAGTGTTATTACACAATAACTGTGCTATATTTGGAATTTTGTTTGTAAATTTAAAACTCCAGTTAGTGTGAATGAGAACATCTGCAGATGAGATAAAGTACTTATTATCATAAGTAAAGACAAAACAGATACCTTGCCCATTTTATAACTAATACAATAAGATACAAGAATAGCATAGTAAGAGGACTATTTTCAGAAGCCTTATGAAAATAAAATTATTGGATGCTTTTGATATTTGTTTGGCCATAAATTTAAGTAATATTTGACAGTGTTTAACTATTTTTTTTTTCAGTGGTCAAATATAATAGGCGAATTTGGCAATATATATATATATACTGAGTTTTAGAATAAATTATATATATTTTTTACTTTCATAGATTCCAGAAGATTTTTTTTCTCCATAACTTGTACCAGCTATACATAATATCTAATGACAGAGTTGTGAATGTTACACGTATGAACTTTTCTTTAATTATATTAAGAAGTACATAAATATGTAAAAACTAACATGTTTTC
>NW_013674369.1:8291-9320 GCF_000517525.1 Limulus polyphemus | reverse complement strand
TTTAATTATATTAAGAAGTACATAAATATGTAAAAACTAACATGTTTTCTAAATGGTTCCAGGTTCTTCAGAGAGGAAGGGTAGCAGATCCTTCAGAAAATGACAAAAATACCCTCGCTATTCGGGCTCTAAATGAAAAGATCAAGAATGATGATCGAGTTGATGTTTCAATGCTGAGAATTGGGGATGGATTAACAATAGTATTGAAACGATAACATCTAGGGATTAAATAACACTTGCACTGAAATGATATGAAAAAGAATCAACAATGATATTATGGATTTTTTAATTTTAGATGTGTCAATGGGGTTACATGAAAAACTATCACTGTTATCATATATATATATATATATATTGATATATATGTATACTGAGTGTTAATTCATATACTCACTGGTGTCAGCTCTAAGTTCAATCACATTAATAATGCAAATTATGATGCTAAATACAATACGTAAATAATTAGTTATAAATATGTGATCTTATTTTCCAAAGATTATCAGAACATGGTTGTAATGATGATAATATAAGATACACATATAATTGGACTATATATTCAGCTGTTGCTATATTAGATGTGTCTCCCATGTTTTTTATGTGAAGGTAAATTTTTTTATTAATTTTAGAATAACTATTAAATTCTTTCAGCCATGGAGTAAGCTTTGTATATGAAAATGTAATAAATATTGTGTGCATATTTGTTGTGTTCAAATGTTACACATACGAACCAACCATATCTTTATTTCAATTAAAATGTTTTTTTATCTCTAAATACCATGTGGAACATGTGATTCCTTTTCCAAAGACTTATCTTTAAGTTTTGAGGACATTACTAAAACCCTTTGTGTCATATGTTGTGGACAAGTGAATTGTAAGTACTGTATGGTGCCTGTTAAGGTAATTTCATCATATGTATTAGAAGTACTGTATAGCGCATGTTAGAGTAATTTCAACATATGGATTACAAGTACTGTAGAGTGCATGTTAGAGTAATTTCAACATATGGATTACAAGTACTGTATAGTGCAT
>NW_013674369.1:0-7435 GCF_000517525.1 Limulus polyphemus | reverse complement strand
CTGTATAGTGTATGTTAGAATAACTTAAGCATATGGAGTACAAGTACTGTATAGTGCATGTTAGAATAATTTCAACATATGGAGTACAAGTACTGTATAGTACATGTTAGAGTAATTTCAACATATGGATTACAAGTACTGTAGAGTGCATGTTAGAGTAATTTCAACATATGGATTACAAGTACTGCAGACTGCATGTTAAGGTAATTTAAACATATGGATTACAAGTACTGTATAGTGCATGTTAGAGTAATTTCAACATATGTATTAGAAGTACTGTATAGTGCATGTTAGAGTAATTTCAACATATGGATTGCAAGTACTGCAAAGTGCATGTTAAGGTAATTTAAACATATGGATTACAAGTACTGTAGAGTGCATGTTAGAGTAATTTCAACATATGGATTACAAGTACTGTATAGTGCATGTTAGAATAACTTAAGCATATGGAGTACAAGTACTGTATAGTGCATGTTAGAGTAATTTCAACATATGGATTACAAGTACTGTATAGTACATGTTAGAATAACTTAAGCATATGGAGTACAAGTACTGTATAGTACATGTTAAGGTAATTTCAACATATGGATTACAAGTACTGTATAGTGCATGTTAGAGTAATTTAAGCATATGGAGTACAAGTACTGTATAGTGCATGTTAGAGTAATTTCAACATATGGATTACAAGTACTGTATAGTACATGTTAAGGTAATTTCAACATATGGATTACAAGTACTGTATAGTGTATGTTAGAGTAATTTAAGCATATGGAGTACAAGTACTGTATAGTGCATGTTAGAGTAATTTCAACATATGGATTACAAGTACTGCAGAGTGCATGTTAAGGTAATTTCAACATATGTATTAGAAGTACTGTATAGTGCATGTTAGAATGATTTAAGCATATGGAGTACAAGTTCTGTATAGTGCATGTTAGAATAATTTCAACATTAGGATTACAAGAACTGTAGAGTGCATGTTAAGGTAATTTCAACATATGGATTACAAGTACTGTATAGGACATGTTAGGATGAATTGGACAGAAGGATTACAAGTACTATGTAGTGCATGTTAAAGTAATTTTGAACAAATGAATTACTGTGTTTTGCATTCTAAGGTAATTTGAACATATAGATTACAAGTAGTATGTTCTTCATGTCAGGGTAATTTGAACAAATGGATTACTATGTTTTACATGCTAAGGTAATTTGAACAAATGGATTACTATGTTTTACATGCTAAGGTAATTTGAACATATAGATTACAAGTAGTATGTTCTGCATGTCAGGGTAATTTGAACAAATGGATTACTATGTTTTACATGCTAAGGTAATTTGAACATATGGATTACAAGTAGTATGTTCTGCATGTCAGGGTAAGTTGAACAAATGGATTACTATGTTTTACATGCTAAGGTAATATGAACATATAGATTACAAGTAGTATGCAGTGCACGTTAGAGTAATTTTGAACATATGGATTGCAAGTAGTATGTTCTACATGTCAGGGTAATTTAAACAAATGTATTACTATGTTTTACATGCTAAGGTAATTTGAACATATGGATTACAAGTAGTATGTTCTACATGTCAGGGTAATTAAACAAATGTATTACTATGTTTTACATGCTAAGGTAATTTGAACATATGGATTACAAGTAGTATGCAGTGCACGTTTGAGTAATTTTGAACATATAGATTACAAGTAGTATGTTCTGCATGTCAGGGTAATTTGAACAAATGGATTACTATGTTTTGCATGCTAAGGTAATATGAACATATGGATTACAAGTAGTATGTTCTACATGTCAGGGTAATTTGAACAAATGGATTACTATGTTTTGCATGCTAAGGTAATTTGAACATATAGAGTACAAGTAGTATGCAGTGCATGTCAAGACCATGTTGTTGGTAATAAAAACTTCATGTTTTTTTTTAGTATTATAAACAAAACTATTAACTACAACACTGTTTCTATTAGAATTAAAGAGACTGAAGACATAGTTTGGTAATACAAGTACTGTGTTCTTAAGAACATTGCAAACAAAACTGTACTAATTACAATATTACCAAAATAATATAAAATTGATACCATCGGTACTTGGTGAAACTCCATAATTACAGAATTGATAAACAAGACAATTGTACATTTGAGGAATACATCATATATTCATGACCATGGTTTCACCAATAAAGCCATCATCAGGTACAGACTGAAATGTTTTGTAACAGGATTGATATATATGTTAAAAAAAAAAGAACTGGAAGTGGACATTCACCTAGAGACAAGTGAGGAGGAGCTAGAGTTGGTGTGGTTGTTTCCGGATTTGTTTTTAAGACTTCTATGTACTTCTAAAATTTCCAGACTATCTAGTTTTTTATCTTTTTCACAGATATGTAAAATTTTGCTGTTTTTTTCTGGATCACATTGGTCAGTCTGTACGTGATGATGCCTTTACTGGTGAAACCATGATCGTGAATAAATTATGTATTTGTTAAACATACAGTTGTCTCATTTTTCCTCAATTCTGTAAAGTTATTATACTTGCTTAATTTTCAAAACTTCAACAAATTTGTTAGAAGTTAATTGACCTTTGAGGTTAATATATTTGCATGCTGTTAGTTAGTTAATACAGTTTTACCAGCGTCTGTTGCAACTATTATACTTTCATTCTGTTTCAGTATCTTCATTACATCATAGACGCAGTTATAAGCTCTAGATATCTTCTGAACAACCACTGAAGGAGACTTCTGTTAACATAACATCTTGTATTGAGGGAGTATCAATTTTGAATGTGGTATTTTCAGTTTAAACTGATTTTCCAACAATTGTGAACTAGTATGTCCCGACATAACTGCAGAGTTCACCCTGGAACTCAAAGTACTCTGAAAACATTGAAATTAAATTCATATGTGAAGAGAAATCAAAATTGTTTCATAATATAAAATTCAAAATGAAAGAAAAACATCAAAATTTGAACAGGGACTAAGACTAAATATTAACATGTAAAATCACGAAGGAAACTGGCAAACAGATAATTAATCCTTTCACAAAAAATGAAGCAAATCTATCAAAACTAAGCTACAAATTGGTCATTCTTTGTAGATGCACACACTTGTGGGTGGGTGTGCAAGAAAATAGCTTGAACTTATTTTACTTATATTCACCTGTATGTGTCTAAGTAAAACAAAAAACTCTTCACACATGTTCACATACATGAAAGAGTGAAGACATAATCCTCACACAAAAAAAAGAAAACATAGATTCTTTATTTCGTCCTCCTCGAGTTTATTTGAGGCTTCAGTCCCATCACCAGACCATCCATCCAGTACTGCTGTTATTGTATGGTTGGCCACTTGTGACTTTTTTGAGATAGTTGTGGGGTTTATTAAAGTCTTGTTTGGTGTTGGCAAGCTTGGCTCAAAAGTGCCACACCTACTCCTTGTGCCATATTGGAAGGATTACCCTCTGCCTCAGTCAATCATCCTCTCGCTATACAGGGCCTATATGTCTGTGGCAGTTCCTTTTTATTACCAGAATTGGGCAGTGTTCAGTTATCTTTGGCAGCTTTTCTGGGAGCTCTGCCTTTGTGATCCTCTGGGAAAGGCCCTGATGCCTCCTTGTAGGTTTCTTGCTTACAACTGTTGCACAGATTTTTATGAGGTGCCTGGTGGTCCTGATCTAGCTTTTCAAAGACTGCTACATGTGTTCACTGCTTCCTATCTACTGTTGGATGGGCCATGACTCGAGGCAAAATCCTAATCAACTTGGTGTCTATAACTTGGTCTCTTTCCCCAGATTCCTGGGTAAGTCAGTAAACCAAAGGCTCTTCTGTGATATAGGGGCACAGCTTATTGACATGTTCCAAGTGCTTTTGCATGACTCACATCTGCTGTATTTAATATGTTGGGGAATGAACTTGTTGGTATACCAGGTATGGACCATTTTATACAGTTTCCAGTAACTTCCTTGCTGCTGGTATGTACCACAATTATATCCAGTTGCTGTAGTACAATCTTGGCAACTGTACTTACTCCTGAGTTGCTGTAGTACAATCTTGACAACTGTACTTACTCCTGAGTTGATATAGTGCAATCTTGGCTACTGTACTTACTCCTGAGTTGCTGTAGTACAATCTTGGCTACTGTATGTACGCCTGAGTTGCTGTAATGCAATCTCAGCCACTGTACTTTCTCCTGAGATGGCTGTTCCTATCATAGTGTAAAACTATACATTACATCCACAGGGAATTACCCCCATCCTAACATGAGCAAATTTAGTAAACAGTCCATTGATCCCTTTTCCATTGCTCTTTATCTCATCATTACATATGCAAGTGTTCATCCTAGTCTATTCTGTCAGGTTCAACAACCTTTGCAAGCATCTGCTTGGTAGCTTGTACTGCCTGTTCTACTAAACCATCGAATTGGGGATGACATGTTGAATTACGAGTCTTTACCACATATAACATCTTCCAAACTTGGTGAACAGTTGGCTATAGTTCACTCCCTGGTTCCTGTGGATCTCTTCTGATGTTCCAAAGCTCACTATCACATTCTCAGCTAACAAAGTCTACAACCCTCTATGCTAGTGTGTTAGGTAAATGATATACTTTGGCCTATTTTGCCAAGTAATGAATAGCAATGAACATGTAGCAATTGCCTCTTGGAATTTCTGGGAGTGGGCAGTGATGTCCATACCTATTCTCTGTAGAAGAGAACCAAATATTTCCTTTTGGAATTTACCCTGTGTCCCCCATTTCCTTTGGACAGTTTACATCAACGTTGAACATAAGTTTGTGCTATTCCCCTTCACTATCGTTGTGCATGCTTGTCCTTGATGGACTGTTAGGATCACCCATGCTATCAGAGCCTTTCAACTGCTCATCCTGGAGCTCTTCTACTTCAGAATCCATCTTTCAGTGCAGTCGTTTACCTTGTGGCTGTTGCTGACGCCATGATGGTTTCAACACAGTATCTAAGTCCAGGACATTCCATGAATGGACAATGTCTTACCAAGTAGTGAGATAATCTCCCAATTTGCGTGTTGCAGGCTTGACTGATGAACTATGACATAGTCATATTGTTGCAACGTTGTTATGTAATGCACCATGTCAACAAATCATTTTACGCTCAGAGGGCGAATTTCTTATCATACACAGTAGCAGAAGTGCTTTACGAAGACAACTACAGTAAACAGCTCTTTCTTTATTGTCCAGTATTTGCTTTTGAGAGTTGTAAGTATGTGACAAGCATACGTGATTACACATTCCACTATGTGACAGCACTGCTCTTACTTCTCTGTTGCCTGAATTAGTGTCCAGGAGATAAGCTAGGTTTAGAGGTAAAATACTTGGTTGCACTCCTCATTCCAACTAAAGTGCTTCACTAATTTTGTGACAGTGTACAATGGTGCTGCTATTGTTGAAACATTCGTCATCAATCGTCGAAATATGATGCATGACCAAAAACACTGTGGACCTTTTGTTTCGTCATAGGTCGGTGCCAGCTTTGCTTTGCAGCTATCTTATCCAGGTCCATTGAGACTCCATCCTTCCCGAATTTGTGGCCAAGAAACTCCACCTTCATTCAAATGAGCAAACACAAGTTTCAAGCCTGCCTTTCTCAATTGCTGGAATATATTCATCAGTTTCAGGCCTGCCCTTTTCGAGTGCTGAAATACATTCCTCAGATTCTAGGGCACTGCTTTGAAAGTGTGGCCAAACACCAAAATGTTGCTGACATAGAAGTTTGGAGACGGCTTGAATGGGTAATGAAAAAACCTATTATAAATGTACAAGTAGTTTACATAGATAAAGGAATATATATATATATATACATACAGTATTAAACAGAGATGTCATATGACTGGAGATTAACAAAAAAAAGTATTTTGGTACTCTGGGATGTTGGTTTACAACAGGGCGGTTTAGTTTCGTTAAGATAGCTTCCTTTATTTTGCGTTTGTTGATGTTTGGTTCTATATTTAAAATTACAGAGTTTTATAGGTATCTATCCCAAAAAGTTTTAGTTTTTCGATATATGTGGCTTTTGCAATCACAACACGTGTATTTATAGACAATTCAAGAGTGAAGAGAAATAGGTAGAAGATCGTTTGCTTCGAAAATACATTTTAATTTAAATGTCAGTTTGTAAATGATGTTAAGTTTAAACTTCCTTATTAAAGACATAAGTTGTTTAGAAAAAATAATTCTTTGTTGTTCTAGGTAGGGAAGGTTCATTGAAACTGGGTATTTATCAACTGAGAGAGTATTTTGTGGAAATATCCTGGTTAAGATGTCTTAGGGTATCCATTATATAATAGTGTTTCACAAAGAAAACCATCGCAGAATGTAAAATAAAATAAGTTGAACAAGTCGTAAAGGCTCTAATTAGTAGATATGTTGCTAGATTGATCTTATATCTTAAAGAATAAAACTATCAAAATTGATGAGCTGTCCTGTAAACGTTTTCTTCGATAGATTGACGTTAAAAAACTACCTTGAACATTTCAAGTAATTAATACATTCAGTGAAGGTGAAGTATTCTGTTCTTCAATTTCACAGGTAAACTTTATAGATGAGTTTAAGTACTCAAGAAAAGGTTGGACTTCATATTTTTATCGAAAAATGACGAAAGTGTCATCAACAGTTTTTGCAAAATATTGGTTCTCTGGGCACTTGTTGAAACAAGATTGTTTATGGTTTCTCGGAAAAGCGTTGGCTAAGTTTGGTTCTAGTGGGGGTTCTCATAGTAACTTCATCAATTTAGTCGTATAGTTTACCAATAAATGTAAAATGGTTGATTTTTACAGAGTGGATAATTCAAGTTCGAAGTTGTTCCTCAGTTAATAAACAAGATGACTCTCTCGAAAGAGTTTTCCAAACAAATGTCAGTGGTCTCAACTGTTTGTGAATAAAGAAGTTACATTCATTAGTAGGATGTAAGTTTTTTAACTCATTAACACATGAAGACGAGTCCAAGATAGTAAATTTATTAAACGGTTGGACAATAGGAACAAGGAACTGAACTACTTTGTATGCGATTGCTGAAAGGATTCTACTTATGGACATTATGAAGGCCATACATTACATCATGTCGTGATTCTCAAGGATATAATTGGTTGAACGCATTATCATTAATATATATTAACTTCCTAAGAAAAGGTTGTATTTTTCCTTCCATTTAAACAACGAGGAAAAATTTTGAAAGCCCAACTATACATTTCTGGAGAAAATGTTTAAAAGTCTCAAACTTTTTTCACGTGCGCTTCATCAAGAGAATATTGGTCATCACGTGGAATAATAAAATGACAAGAAGTACAAATGGAAAAGCTTAAGAAATTTACTACCCAGTGTGAAGATAACTTCGATAAAATGACGATTGGAAACAACAAAGGCCAAATTCCAGTAAGTGTTGCTACATCTGTTGATTT
>NW_013674368.1:22551-27265 GCF_000517525.1 Limulus polyphemus | reverse complement strand
AAACAGATTCTTTTTTTTTCTCTTCTTGGAGTGAGTTGTTTTGGTTTTTTACGTATGTACACAGAATATATATATTTATATACATTTGTGAAATGAAAATACGCTTCGAGGTACTTAGGTTACCATGGTACTTAGGTACTTAACAGCAGTTAGTCAGTTTACTTACATCGTCTGGTTCCCTTGACGACCGTTCACAAAATTTGTGTACTCGCAAGTGATTGTCTGGCTCGTGGTCAAGGAATGTTTTCGGGATAACAACTAGAAAGAGCTAAATATATAGCAACTCTGGTTCCCGGTTAAAAAGTTAAATCTTGTCCGGATGTCTGAAGCTGGTAAACCTATAAAGTTTACTATACAGGCCTCTTCTAGGTAATCAGTAGAACAAGGCGGTTTTTCTTTAAATGCAAGCAAATAAATACTGATAAGCAGCGAACTTCCTTCCCAGGGTCATCATATTATAAGTGAGACATTATACAAACCACGTCCCCCGGTGGGCCAGCGGTAAGTCTACGGACTTATATCGCTCAAATCCGGGGTTCGATTCCCCGCGGTGGACACAGCAGATAGCTTAATATGGCTTTGCTCTCAAACAACCAAGAATAAAAACAAATCATACAACCCAGCGTGCTTGACGAGAAAATAATCAACCAACCAATCTTCGGAGACCCCCACCACCACCAGGTGGGCAGAGCACAGATAGCCCATTGTGTAGCTCCGTGCTTAACTTCATAATAATGAGCTTCATTTTGTAAATTTTGTTGTTCTACTACTACCTAATAAACTCGTTCTGATAGGACATTTAAAACGTCACAGAGAAGATCGTCGGAGTGCGCAGAAGAAGAAGAAAAAGAATGAGCGCAAGTCGAACAGTCACTATTAAGAAGCTTTATCTTTTGTAAACACACTGATATATCATAAAATAAATTGCTGATTAGAATCTCCTAGACATTCGTATGCTTTTTGTTTTTTTTACAACGTTTGTCCTCTTTTCTTGAAAAGTAAAACGTAATAATGAATACAAATGACGAAAGAACTCGGCTACTTATAAGTTTTATGGAATATTAATCTGAACGTGAACCAGTTCGCTAGAACGGCCCATTCTTTACTTCGGGGATTATTACCGCGAGGATTAACTTCCTTCGTTAGTATGGATTACTTTTTAATACGAGTTTATTACTTATAACGATGAAAAAAAAAATGTATACATCATTTCCCCAAATTACTACTAATTGGGACGACATACAAGCCACCAGTCTGTAAGACTTATTTTATAATCACACGTAAAACACAGCGTATATGTACCCTTTATGTTTTAAGTTTAGTAATCTATTATTAAATACATTGTAGACTTGTTCTGTACACGTTCTTTGTTGGCATGTTCAAACATATATATATATATTAATGTTGATTTGCCTTTATGTCAGAATTACACCTGACAGCAACGATCGTGATTCTAGATCACGACTTTATTTTATTTCTTTCACTTTATAATGTGAACGTCCAGTCCCACTGTGGACCACGAATTGGCGGTGGGTGGTGTTGACTAGCTGCCCTCTCTCTAACTCTAAATTAGGGTCCGTTAACGCAAATAGGCCTCCAGTACCACAGACGATTCATATTATTTTCGTCCCTCGGTGGGACAGCGGTACATCCACGGACTTACAAAGCTAAAATTCGGGGTTTGAGTCTCCGCGGTGGACACAGCTGAAAGCCCAATTCGCTTTGCTCTAAAACAAACAAACATACCTTTCGCGGTAAAACTTCCAGAGACAAGCCCTACTAAACAGATGTGGTTACTTGTTTGTGTAAAACAAGTTATAATAGAACATTCAGTGAATAATTACTTTTTTAATTTATTTAATCATCAGACATTTCTGAACATTCGTGAAGTTATATCAAGTAAATATAGGCCCACGAGAATCGAATTTTAGTGTCGTAAGCCCGTAAACTTACCGCTGACCCACACTGAAAGTAATAAATAAGATATTTTAGCCACATATTCGATCGACGGGAATCAGAAAACATTCAACGCTTTGTTTTCAGTAATGCTACTATAAATGTTCCAACTGAATGAATATGTGTATTTAATATTATCGATTGATTAATACAGTCGCTGAAGATGGAATGTGGATATTCCGAAACGTCCGACGTATAAACGTACACTACCGAAAACAAAGTGTCCAATGTTTGCTATTACCGTCGTTCAACTGATATTTTAGCCTTGTTATCAATGACGGGAAGGGATGCTTTGAGGGCGCCATACTAAATGTTCAGTTTATAAATTTAAAAATAAAAATTATTACCTGTTAAAACGGATTGTTCGGTTGTTATCAATGACGGGAAAGGATGCTTTGAGGGCGCCATCTTATTACCTGTTAAAACGGATTGTTCAGACACACTAATACTGCCCTGGTATACAGACACACTAATACTGCCCTGGTATAACGACACATTAATACTGCCCTGGTATACAGACACACTAATACTGCCCTGGTATACAGACACACTAATACTGCCCTGGTATAACGACACATTAATACTGCCCTGGTATAAAGGCACATTAACACTGCCCTGATATAAAGGCACATTAATACTGCCCTGATATAAAGGCACATTAATAGTGCCCTGGTATACAGACACACTAATACTGCCCTGGTACACAGACACATTAATGCTGCCCTGGTACACAGACACACTAATGCTGCCCTGGTATAAAGACACATTAATACTGTCTTGGTACACAGACACATTAATGCTGCCCTGGTACACAGACACATTAATGCTGCCCTGGTATACAGACACATTAATGCTGCCCTGGTATACAGACACACTAATACTGCCCTGGTATAAAGACACATTAATACTGCCCTGGTATAAAGACACATTAATACTGCCCTGGTGTAAAGACACATTAATACTGCCCTGGTATAAAGGCACACTAATACTGCCCTGGTACACAGACACACTAATACTGCCCTGGTATAAAGGCACATTAATACTGCCCTGGTGTAAAGACACATTAATACTGCCCTGGTATAAAGACACACTAATACTGCCCTGGTACACAGACACACTAATACTGCCCTGGTATAAAGACACACTAATACTGCCCTGGTGTAAAGACACATTAATACTGCCCTGGTATAAAGACACACTAATACTGCCCTGGTACACAGACACACTAATACTGCCCTGGTATAAAGGCACATTAATACTGCCCTGGTATAAAGGCACATTAATACTGCCCTGGTATAAAGACACAATTTAGACACACACAATCTTTTCTGAAATACGATTAAAACTAGAGGAAGGTTATTATTTTTATATTAGTTTCTTGTTTTTACCGCTCTTGTATCTATAAGGGCGAGCATGTTCGATGACGGGGATTAAGAGTCGAGCGTCCTAACCACCAGGCCTAATTTTATTAGTAATAAAGCACACCCGAATTCATACATGGCAGAACCGCACGTCCCGGTCAAATTTTCAAATCGAGAGCTCGCGGTATTAGAAAACTGTGTACCAGGGCAACATTAATGTAAAACTTTAGGGAAGATTTACTAATTGTTTCTATTTATATTGTTGTCGTCGTGTATTTCGTTTAAAGTTTTGTTTTCTAAGTATTTGAGTCGAAGATAAGATAGAGAAAACAAAAGTTAGATGATTAACTATTGTAAAGTTCTGCACCGAGTGGTGGCAGCTTATGTCTTTTTAATCTACACGATAACTTCTTAATCTGGCCAAGTTGTAGTGACACAGCATTAAGCTAGCATAATTACACTTCAGGACACGAGGATTTAATAACACTTATGTTTAATTAACGTTCTTCCAATCTTCTTGTATGATTTCTAATCACTTGTCTCTTTTAAGTTTTAATTGGCATTCGTCTTTAAATGTAACCAGTTACTACAGTAAAGTGGGTATATTGAAGAACCCCCTGCAGAATCCGCGGGGATCGAATCACGAATTTTAGCATTGTAAGTCTTGTGCTTCTCGTAAAACACTGAGAATATTGAAGTTTCGATTGTGCAGACAGGTTCCCTATTTCACTCATTACTGTAGTATATACATTGTCGTACTAAATATTCAATACGGTAAACTAGTATGGTACATTGTCGTACTAAATATTCAATAAGATAAACTAGTGTGATACATTGTCGTACTAAATATTCAATAAGATAAACTAGTGTGATACATTGTCGTACTAAATATTCAATACGGTAAACTAGTATGGTACATTGTCGTACTAAATATTCAATACGGTTAACTAGTATGATACATTGTTGTACTAAATATTCAATACGGTTAACTAGTATGATACATTGTTGTACTAAATATTCAATAAGATAAATTAATGTAATACATTGTTGTACTAAATATTCAATAAGGTAAACTAGTATGGTACATTGTCATACTAAATATTCAATAATGTGAACTAGTGTGATACATTGTCGTACTAAATATTCAATAAGATAAACTAGTATGGTACATTGTCATACTAAATATTCAATAATGTGAACTAGTGTGATACATTGTTGTACTAAATATTCAATAAGATGAACTAGTGTGATACATTGTCGTACTAAATATTCAATAAGATAAACTAGTATGGTACATTGTCGTACTAAATATTCAATAAGATAAACTAGTATGGTACATTGTCGTACTAAATATTCAATAAGATAAACTAGTATGGTACATTGTTGTACTAAATATT
>NW_013674368.1:6970-21655 GCF_000517525.1 Limulus polyphemus | reverse complement strand
GAGTGCCCTAGCCACCTGGCCATGCCGGGACCAAAAAAAAAAAAAAAGGAAAGAAAATGTTAGTGTTTCCACTTGCGAGATATATCAATTTATTTGCTTCAAACTGTAGGTATACGTGATTGACGTGACGTGTACAATGACGTGTACCTGCGTTGAGGTGACGTATACAATGCGCACACGCATGAAATTGATATAAAAATATGAAAGCAAGCAACATGAGATGAAAACAGATTATTTCTTTATGATCTTCTATTGCTTTTTTCCGCTCGAAAAAATGTAGAAAAAAAGTAAGAAATTTTAGCTACAATGTACGCAGTTTTCGACACACAAAAACGTATTACGTGCCAGACTAAAATAAATTTTTTTTGTTGTTTTTTTTATAAGATCAGAGGAGGGTAAAGACAAGTTCTGAAGTAGCGACAGTATCTTGAAAATGCCCCTCGTATGTTTTCGGATATATATTTATATCAATGCCGACGTTTAGGTGATTCCATGGGATTAAGAGTCCAGCCCCATTGATTCTCACATTCAAAGAATGCTTCTAATACGCTTCTTTCGTAGCCTTGTCGGCTCTTTTGTTCTTAAGTTTCCTGTCCGTTTTATTCTTCTCCGTCTTAAGACTCTGACTTGTTACTCACCAACTACAACTACCTGTCTGAACACTTGTTTACATTTGAATTGTTTAGTCATGTGCGTACTTACCTAAAGCAGTTTGTTACAATGTTAAACTTACGTGTAGTAAAACAATAAGGAACGTGTCGTTTTTTTTTATGTAGCGTTTCCTGCTAGTGTTCGTGAACACACAACTTACGTAGCTATATGCCAAGAAACCAGCTCATATATCATCCATTATTCCACTATTGTTCCTTTCATGTCCACTATGAAGGCGTGCGTAATGAAAGACAACTTACTACTGGCAGTTAATCGCTTTATAAGAGCTATTCCTTACATCTTTGATCGTGCTGTATTTGTTGATTACGCGCTATTACTTGACACCATAATTATCATTGTAACAAGTTTATCCGAAGGGTGGTCAGGTCGGTCTCAGACCATAGACCTTTCTGTCCACGAACGTCGGCTTTCAAGACTATATTGAATAGAGCGAAGGTGCAAAAGTCCATTAAAACAGTGTACAGGTAGATATGGTGTCGAAGAAGGTTGCTGTGGTTTGAGTATATTCGGACATAAACAGCCTTTGATTTCGAGGTGTAGCTAGCAAGCAGTGTGTTGGCCAACATCAAATATCTTTGTTTGTGATTTTGTTAACGTTACCAGATGATATATCCAGCTTTATAGCAGTTACTCGTTTTTTGGGGGGGTCTAAAGGTTCTCTTTCGTAACTATATCCTTCGGTATGCGGGTGAGAGCGTTACTACGGATCGGTTTGGTATGTGATTTAAGTGCCCGTTACTGTATTAAACGCTCTGCTGTACAAGTTTTTCGGTTCCACGAAGAACATTCATGATTCCTTTTTCAAAATATTGCGAATTTTAACTGTAAGTCGTTTAATAATCTCGTCGTATAAGTAAATATTCATCCTCGGATAGGGCTGCGACATATTTCTCTAATCATTGCATTATCCAATGATCGAACCAAACACACACGTCCATAAATTGCATTATCCAATGATCGAACCAAACACACCCACGTCCCTAAATTGCATTATCCAATGATCGAACCAAACACACCCACGTCCCTAAATTGCATTATCCAGTGATCGAACCAAACACACACGTCCCTAAATTACATTATCCAATGATCGAACCAAACACACAAGTTTCTAAAGATGTCGCTGTAAGTTGTTCTGATAAAGCGCTGCTATTAACCCTAGTTTTATCAGCAATATGATGCGTCGAATCTGATCAGTATTCGTGTAGCAAACACGATAACAGCTGAATCTTTTAGTATTATCCAAGGTGAATACTGTACACCATGGCTGACGCGTATAAAAATTTACATTACAGCTTGTTTAATATTAAATCACGAGATCTTTTCACTTGACCATTCACGTTATATATATTATTATTATTCAACATCGTAAACAGGAGAGTATTTTTGAAAATACTGCCCTCTCACGACAGAAGCAAAAAGTTCATATCCTGGATTTATTAGTGACTTCCGTTTTCTCTCTATATAAACGACTTATGCTCCAAATTTACATAAGAAGATATAAAAAGTTTAAAAAAAATAATATTTCAAATGGAGATATTGGAACTGGTAATTACAGTATTTTATTTTATTGTGAAATGATCTAGGTATGAAGAAGTTTTTAAGTGATTGAATTCTATTAATGAATAAATAAGACTTTTCTATCCTGTATTCAAGGTAAAGCTATCTGTCGCTGTACACTAATTTTCTAGTTTTGAGATACTGTCCAGGTGGGAAAGTACTCCTCATCCACGCTAAGGGATTGACTGTCACTCTTATAATGCATCCATAGTTTAAAGTGTGTGTGTGTGTAGGAAGGGGGATATCTTGTGGTATAGCAATGATTCGAACCCGGATTGTCAACCCAGGGGGAAGGTACTCGCCATCCACGCTAAGGGATTGACTGTTACTCTTATAACGCATCCATAGTTTAAAGTGTGTGTGTGTGTGTGTGTGTAGGAAGGGGGGTATTTTGTGGTATAGCAATGATTCGAACCCAGATTGTCAACACAAAAAACACAGTCCTACCACAGACACAACCTGCACTTTAATAAAAAGTAGGCATACGAAAGCTTTTGCTCAATTGATCTCTGACAATCATGACCACCAACTAGAATTTTGGAACAGCTCTTCCAACGTTGCTATATATTAATGCTTTACAGGATTTGGGAATATCCTAACTATCAGTTGGAATTTAGTAACACTGACTTTACAGAATTAATAATCATACAAGGTCCAACCCATCATTTCGGAGAGTGAGAGGCCAAGCTCTTGGATCTTTCTAAAGTGAAACTACAATAATATGTTGCTTAGTGTTGGACTTTACTGTAGCTTCATAGCAACACACTCGCAGTAAAAGTAAAGTGAAACTAGAATAATATGTTGCTTAGTGTTGGACTTTACTGTAGCTTCATAGCAACACACTCGCAGTAAAAGTAAAGTGAAACTACAATAATATGTAGCTTAGTGTTGAACTTTACTGTAGCTTCATAGCAACACACTCACAGTAAAAGTAAAGTGAAACTACAATAATATGTAGCTTAGTGTTGGACTTTACTGTAGCTTCATAGCAACACACTTGCAGTAAAAGTAAAGTGAAACTACAATAATATGTAGCTTAGTGTTGGACTTTACTGTAGCTTCATAGCAACACACTCGCAGTAAAAGTAAAGTGAAACTACAATAATATGTAGCTTAGTGTTGGACTTTACTGTAGCTTCATAGCAACACACTCTCAGTAAAAGTAAAGTGAAACTACAATAATATGTTGCTTAGTGTTGAACTTTACTGTAGCTTCACGGCAACACACTCACAGTAAAAGAATAAAACAAGTACTTTGTTGTCAGGTTATCCTAATCTTCGTGGGTGGAAAGTGTCCCCCACCCACCATTTCCACAATTGGCGTCCCTGTTTTAGGAGTTGCAGTAAGAGTTAAACAGTATAGAGATGATCACTTATTACATCCGTCCAGTTGTAATGATACTAAAGTCTACCATACCTGTCCAGTTGTCGTGATACTAAAGTCTATTGAGAAAGAAACAACGTCATTTAATTATTTCATCCGGACCTATCGATATTTACAAAATAGACTTCCTATGATTAAAAGTATCGACTTCATTAATAGCTATATCCAAGTTTTGTTTATCGATTTTTAATACAACTGATTTTGTATATGCAGACTATTAGACGTTCTTCAGTTTAAATCCTGGTTTGGTTTTTAATCTCTTCGATTTAAGTTAAAGTTACGGTTGAGGTCAATGACTATATACGAGAAATCACTTTTGATAACCAAAACCGTGAGATGAAATACCTTGTCTAATCGTCCTTAACTTTCGAGGTCCTTGTTCAAGTTAATTTTAAGATTTGGGTATAGTAAAAAAGCTCGCTATGGCTTTATTATCGTGATGACTTGCTTATCTAAATAGAATGTGTTTTTTTTTTTTACACAATTCCATCGAAATACACAAATTAAATGATTTTACTTTTCAGGATATGGGTTTATCACAAAACTAAGGCATCTAAAAGTATACAAAACGTATAAGAAATAATGTTTATATTCAATATTGTCATTAAACTTACGCATCTTCAATTATGATTGGTAAGATCTGTAGATATAAATAACTTTAAATATATCTTAAAAAAATGACCACGTGTATCATTTATGCACATGTAAACATGTATATATATAATCTATTTAATATAATTTAGTGATGTTCAGAAGTTTTGTATAAAATATGTATATGTATAACTTATACAGACAGTTATGCCCAGTTAGGGTTAATTGGCTGCAGTAACACTGTCTATCGTATGAATCCCTGTAGTATAGAGGAGCATCTAACGTTCAGAACCAGCATTAGAAGGCACCATTAACTCGGCAAGGCCCGTTCGTCAGACAATGTAAAATTATCTGAAACAAGTTAACCGTCTCTCCCCACAGAATCCCCCGGGTTATATAACTGCTATCTCACGAGAGAACTAAGTTAACCGTCTCTCCCCACAGAATCCCCCGGGTTATATAACTGCTATCTCACGAGAGAACTAAGTTAACCGTCTCTCCCCACAGAATCCCCCGGGTTATATAACTGCTATCTCACGAGAGAACTAAATGTTCATTCTATTTCCATTGGTCAGCCACGAGAGAACTAAATGTTCATTCTATTTCCATTGGTCAGCCACTTAGATACGAAACGTCTAGGGATAAACACGAGGTTACGAAACCAAAACTTTCTAAGTATTTCTCCATTTGATTGCAAGTCAACTTTCAATATGTGTGCAGTATATTTCCCTGACAAAGTAACAGGGCCAAATGGGACTATAACGTGACTCGAATTGCTAATGTTCGTTTTACTAACATTATGAGGAATAGTGAAGCAACGATATGTCACCTATCGTTCGGTTATTCTATTCGTCTCATTGAGAAAAATATAAAACCTAAACAATAAAAAGTCGTTTTAATAAATGTTTTCTGAGAAATTAAATAATTGTTTTGACAAGAAAATGCAGAAAATTAAAACATAATAAAGATTAGGTTATTATTTTTTTTAACAAAGAAGTTAAGGAACATTAAACAGCTTAATTAAATATATTAAACTTTAATATATAATTAAAGTGTTCTTAATGTATTAAGATCTTAAACGCAGTTAAGGAACATTAAACAGCTTAATTAAATATATTAAACTTTAATATATAATTAAAGTGTTCTTAATGTATTAAGATCTTAAATGCAGTTAAGGAACATTAAACAGCTTAATTAAATATATTAAACTTTAATATATAATTAAAGTGTTCTTAATGTAGTTGAGGATCATTAAATGTATTCTATTTTTCCAGTTGACTACAAGTCAACTTTCAATATGTGTGTTGTATATTTTTTTGACACAGGGATACGACAGAATGGGGACTATAACGTCACTGAAAATACTAATGTTCGTTCTATGAACACTATACCAAATACTGAAACAACGACGTGCTACCTAGTACTTATCTCATTTACAGACACCTGTTTAATAACAATATACAGAGAAAATATATTTTAACTGTACATTCTGTCCCTCACTTGAAACATGTGACCCTTTCTTCATTGGCTCACCTGTCCCTCACTTGAAACATGTGACCCTTTCTTCATTAGCTCAGCAGTGTGATGAAACATCGATGTGAATTAATAATCCAATAATTAAAGAATGTAAATATTACCAAAACTAACAATGCTGACAGTGGTCAATGTAAAGAAAGACTAACGTCCAATGACACGAAACAGGTAAGAATCAGACGTTTTTAACAGTGTAATGAAATAATATTATGATAAACTTACTTTGGCAGAGATCCATTCGGTGATGATGTTTCTTGTGACGCTCGTGCGCCTTCGACGGCCTGCAAGAAAAATGTGAGATTTTATAACAAAGTTTTCAGTTCAAGATTAAATTACTAGACATGGTAAACAATAACCTAATTAAATTTACTGACGAAAAGAAAATTGCTAAAGTACCAAGAACTTTTTTTTTTTCTCTTATCTTTCACATTTGACTATTTCATTCTCCGCCTCTCGAACAAGATATATGAGAAGTTATTATACTGAACAGTAAAACAATATAATAACGGCTGGCCCATCCATTAGTGTAAAGGCTCAAACGTCGAATTCAATTAAGGAGAACGTGCTTTATTTTTCACTGCCCGTGTGAAAAAAATCATAAAACTGGCACTAACTTTCAAAACATAAAAACGACTATTGACGGCGATAAAGTGGCGATTGACACTCCTAGGATCAAGTTACAAGAACTTCGACTGATGAAGATTTGGTCAGAAACATTCATGCCAGGACTATTTTTCCGCACAGTCAATTGTGAAATGTGCCGCCATCTAAAGTATCTCCTTTCCATCAAAGGAACTAGCGCCGTAACTTTAGGTCCAATGGGAACTCAGGTGTCAGTTCTATTCCCCCCACACACACACTTCCACTAGACGATGGCAACGGCGTTGGTCATTTCAGGAGCGATTCTCGAGTTTCAGCTTCTTAGAAATATTCTTGTGTAGAGAAAAGCACAGATTGTTTTGTATTTCATAAGCGCAAAGCTACACAATGGATTATCTGCCCTCTAGTTACCTTGGGGGAATCGAACACAAGATTTTAGCAATGTAAATCCGTAAACTTACCAATGATAAAAAAAAAGCACAGAAAAGCATAAGTTTATTATAATACACTCTTACGATAATCGTTCATAATGAATATCCGTTTCTCTATAAACGCAGTTTTCTTTCGATCTCAACGTTAAATTTGGACATTTTTGTTCATTTTTAATATATAAAAGTCACACAAAATTATATGAAATACTTGATCTCACAAAAAGAAAAATATGTGTATCGTTAGCGTCATCACGTACACTAAATTCTTTACTTAAAATGTTCGGGCACAGAAACATAAGAGCTATCTATCTACACGAAGCCGTCCTTATTTCGAATCTACGGCGATAAAACATGGGTTTACAATCCGAGTATGCTATCCCACTAGGCCACATTATATTTTAAGCAGTGCGTTAAAACAAAACCGTATAGCTGTAAAGTAAGAGCAGATTTTCTTAGTTAACTTAGTGATGTTGCTGGAGATTTATCTTACAGTATCTGTTGAGTTCTCCTCCTCACTCAATGCTTTCAGAGGAACTGTACTTTAAGTGAACATACGTTCCAGGGTTATTTATTCGAGTCCCTAAAATATTACAGATTTTGTGATATGTAACAAATGTAATCAGTTGAAAGGGGAGACTAAGTCTATATATATTACACATGAATTTGTGATTGGAGGATCGCGAGGTGTAGCTACGAACAAGTTTACTGCATACATATTGAAAACTTTTCTTTTCGAAATGTCCTTCTTGGCTCTAAAATGATTAAAAGTTTCACTGCACGAATATATTTCATCTGAAAGGGCTGAAACATGTGGTCTCCAGCCGTAAGGTACCCCTAATGGCATTGCACTAGCAAAAAATTAACCGCAGCGTTTTGCAGCACCGGTTAAGTAGAGAACATGAACGGGCACGTGGGAAGTACGACAGTGTTCTCACATTTGTAATAAGATTTTTCGATACTAGTTTCGTTTCTGCAGATCGATGATTGAAATGAAATATAAGTTTGATTTGTGTTTAAGCGCAGAGCTACACAACGGGCTATCTGAGCTGTGACCACTGCGGGGGGTATCGAACCCCCGATTTTTAGCGTTGTAAGACCCCCGAAAGTAAATACAAAGTTAAATATGTTGCAGTTCGATGAAGTAATTGTTCTAAACGCACAATTTCAGCTGCCTAATAACTTTTACTTTTGAAAAAATAAAATAAATAACATTCTCCAGAAATATCTGTATTTATGGAAATTCTACTAAGGTTGTATGCTGCAGTCCTCAATTCTGGGTACACCGACAGAGGGAGCTGCAGTCCTCAATTCTGGGTACACCGACAGAGGGAGCTGCACTCCTCAATTCTGGGTATACCGATAGAGGGAGCTGCAGTCCTCAATCCTGGGTACACCGACAGAGGGAGCTGCAGTCCTCAATTCTGGGTACACCGACAGAGGGAAGGCAGCCAGTACGTTGAGGAATTGACTATCACTCTTATTACTCATCAACTGCTTAAAGTACGGGGAATCGTTGGTAGCACTACACGGATTCGAACCCGGTTCGCTAGCTCCGATAATCGGAGCTCTACCACAGAGTCAAACCGCGACCCTTACCTAGAATTTGGAAACACGCACTCAATAGACGAATACTTGTTAAAATGCGTAAGCATATAATAGCAACTGAGAATCACAAACTAATGATGTTTTATTATTTAGAAACTTTGAACATATACAGCAAAAATCTACATATGTTCACAGTTAGTATGCGAGCTATAGGTGCCTAAAGAAGGGGGACATCTCCCCCACTTTTCGAGTTAGTGTAGATATACTATTATTAAAAACAATGTGAGATTGACTCCCCCTCCACTCACACACACTTTTGAATAAAGCTAGGCTCTGGTGATGCAAGTGTGTGTTTTTAGAAATATTTAAGAATTCTATTACAAAATGCTAGCCACATCTTTAAAGGTTCCTGGTAAGTACGCTGTTTGAAAGTTCACCAAATTTATATATCATAAAATATTACTTGAAAAACTCTTGCTAAAACTTTATTAGTATTAAATGTGCAGTTATTCGCAATTATTAATTAACTTAAGGAAAGAGCAATTTGACTAAGTGAGGCAACAAGATCAAGTAGCGTCTACATGGGCGTGTTCTCATCTGTCTAAAACCTGAGGGAATAAAAGCTGTGGTTATTTCCTTTAATAAAATGAAAGCTATTTTCATGAAAGGAGAATTCACCTTTCGTTGACCACATTTCATATCAGAAAAGTTCCTAAATTACTCTGAATACTTGGTATTCAGTTACTGTATTTCCATATCTAAATTAGTTGTATGGCTGCTGAAGCTGAAACTACACCTTACCGTCAGAGGGCAAACAATCGCCCTACAAACCATAATTTAAAGGTAGTGGTAATTTCAGTAAGAAAAAAAAAAAGAATATCAAATTATACATTAAAATTTGAGTTTATGAATACAATAAAAAACGCTTTGTTAAACAATATTCTATTTTTTAACACTTGAGGCAATTTAACAATTTTTTTTTATAAAAACGACGTTTACAACAAAATAATTAATTATCCAAGATTACGATAGTTGTGTTAAAAAATGCAATAAAACAATATTTTTCTTAAATGAAATAACAGTTCGAATTTAGAATAAATCTAATTCTTTTAAAGCTGAAATGTTTATTATCGTATAAAGTTATTAAGGATTTAAAGTTTTATTTCACTAATCCAGTTTTACTTGCCACAATGTGATACTTATTTTTTCCGGATATTCACAATTTTGAGCTGACAGATTAGAAGAGAGGCAGACAGTCGTCAACAGTATCGGCCGCCAACTCTTCGGCTACTCTTATCTGACAGAATAGTAGGATTTCACTGTCACTTTTATAACGCACACACGGCCCCATAGTGCGGATCGCGTTTTTTTTTTTGCGGTATCTGGGCGGGTGTCATCCTCGGATTCACAGTCTAAACACGCTAAACTTAAGGCCACACCCAGTCCTCGAGATCATGCTGATTCCCCGAAGAACCAGCCCATGTTGTCCCATTCCTTTTGTACAGTTTTATATGAGCCAGCCAATCCCTGAGGTCTGTGGCTTCCACACGCAAGCTTATACAGACGAAAGGTAACAACAACAACAACAACAAAAAAAAAACGTTCATAGGAGGTAGGTGGTCAAGAGAGATGGTAGTTATTCCAGTCTATCGGATATAATTGCCATGAAAATTACTTGATTTTTATAACAACTGAATATTACTACCAGATGTGGTTGTTGTCCTCAGTCACTATTACACTAGTAAATATATACGTGGTTGTTGTCCTAGGTCACTATTACACTAGTAAATATATACGTGGTTGTTGTCCTCAGTCACTATTCCACTAGTAAATATATACGTTGTTGTTGTCCTAGGTCACTATTACACTATTAAATCTGAAAATTTACTGGAAGTATGTTTAGTTTAGTTTCCAAGAAGTTTAAGACTAGACAAAATTGACTTATCCCGTCCGTGTCTCTTGCGTGACACGTGTGCCCGTCCCCACAAGATAGCATTAGATGAATCAATACTCGCCCAATAGCACAAAGAATAGGACTGTGTTCGTGAAACACTGTCATTCAATTTTTCGAGGCAATGCAAAGGCTGATAGTACGTATTTCTTCACTTCATCTGCACGCTGGTTCTCAAAAACAGAACAAACGCAAGTACGAGTCCGTAGTCATATTAAACTGAAAATTTTATTTACTCCACCCCCAGAAAAAAACAAACCACGAGTTTCTTAAAACGCGAATAATTTGTTTTGTACTTGCAAAGAATCATACAGCATTCTATTTTAAAGGTTGGCTTCGAGAACGATGAAAAAGAAAAAAGAAAGACAGAAGTTACATAAATTCAGAAACTTAAATTTACTATGCACTCCTGGATCCCGAATTTATTTCATTACTAAAACTAATAGCAGAGCCTTGGCTTAAAAATTCTATGAAGATTGATTGCTAACATTTTAAGAAATGTATTAATCTTGTTTGAAAACTGTTAGATAACGGTGATCTTTTTTACTCGATCTCTTCAGACTTTGCCAGTAAATGTACAACTATGGTATCTGATACATATATATATATATCTATAGATGTACAGCTATGATATCTGATACATATATATATATATCTATAGATGTACAGCTATGATATCTGATACATATATATATATATCTATAGATGTACAGCTCTGATATCCGATACATATCTAATACAGACGTTCTGTTATATTTACTGAGATTATAGTGGAAGCTACCGTTTTTGTTCTGTGTGTCTCTATCGTTTCTGATGTGGCAAAACATTCTAATAAAGGAAAACACCAATCAAGGAGACGGTACACTTCTTCTGATAAAGAAAGACACCAATAAAATATACGGTAGACTTCTTCTGAGAAAGAAAGACACCAATAAAATACACGGTAGACTTCTTCTGATAAAGAAAGACACCAATCAAATAGACGGAAGACTTCTTCTGATAAAGAAAGACACCAATCAAATAGACGGTACACTTCTTCTGATAAAGAAAGACACCAATCAAATATACGGTACACTTCTTCTGATAAAGAAAGACACCAATCAAATAGACGGAAGACTTCTTCTGATAAAGAAAGACACCAATAAAATATACGGTAGACTGTTGCCGGTAGAGGTTATCAAATAAAAACTACATTTTCTAAGAGCGTTAGATTGTAATTGTTACAGATTGTAATTGTTATAGATTATAATTGTTATAAAGTGTAATTGTTACAGATTGTAATTGTTATAGATTGTAATTGTTGTAAAGTCTAATTGTTATAGATTGTAATTGTTATAAAGTGCAATTGTTATAGATTGTAATTGTTATAAAGTGCAATTGTTATAGATTGTAATTGTTATAAAGTGCAATTGTTATAGATTGTAATTGCTATAGCTTGTAATTGTTATGAAGTGTAATTGTTATAGATTGTAATTGTTATAAAGTGTAATTGTTATAGATTGTAATTGTTATAAAGTGTAATTGTTATAGATTGTAATCGTTATAAAGTGTAATTGTTATTGTTATAGATTGTAATTGTTATAAAGTGTAATTGTTATAGATTTTAATTGTTATAAAGTGTAATTGTTATAGATTGTAATTGTTATAGTGTAATTGTTATTGTTATAGATTGTAATTGTTATAAAGTGTAATTGTTATAGTTATAGATTATAACTGTTATAAAGTGTAATTGTTATAGTTATAGATTATAACTGTTATAAAGTGTAATTGTTATAGTTATAGATTATAATTGTTATAAAGTGTAATTGTTATAGATTGTTATTGTTATAGATTTAATTGTTATAAAGTGTAATTGTTATAGATTGTTATTGTTATAGATTTGTAATTGTTATAGTGTAATTGTAATTGTTATAGATTGTTATAATTGTTATAAGTGTAATTGTTATAGATTGTAATTGTAATTGTTATAGATTGTTATTGTTATACATTCTCTGTATTTCATCAGAGTTATCAGTTTTTACACTGTTTGAGCAAGTTTAACTATATAAAAGGTGTTTATGTATACAATAATTCACCTTCACATATTTTAGTTGATATTAATCAAAGTATCTTGTTCAACCAGTTAAAGAACATTTTATACAAAAAATATAACAAGGTACAAATAAACCGCACTATCCGTTAATTCCACCAAAATAAAAAAAAGGGGAGGGGGGTCCCAAAACTTTTCCAGTCCAGGATCCGTTTCAGAAATTCTCAACCTGCCCCAAACCACCACCAAATTATAATTACAATTAACTTATGTTAATATATGACTAGGATTTCCAAGCGACATAATAGCTGACGTCTCGTGAACGTTCGAGAATTGGTCCGTGGACCTCTAGGAGTCTGCGGTCCACAAGTCTAGAAAGCCACTCTTTAAGAAAGAACAATAGCTTACACTACCGGTGGGCATGTATAACCGAAAATATTACCATAACAAACATTTTCATTTTGTAATTATGAACAGATTCTGGTCAAAGAAATCTTCCTACGCAGATCAGAACTGAAAGCCAATTCAGCATACAATGTAGCAAATTTAATATGTCGGTCTAACCGGGAGAAGGTAATGCATTATCATGAACGCAATGTATAGATACGTCAGTTAGATACCCTCGTTGTTATCAGTATTTTCGGAAGTAATATCCCACGAGATTAGGCCAGCTTAGGAGATTCACTTTTGTTCTTAATCCATGTACTAAGCTAACAATATATCATAATGAAATGAAAACATTGTAAGTAATAATGCTAATGAAATTAAACAAAGAATGGAATATAACTTACAAATCACATAACAATTACTCGTTTCCTTCATATAATATATCAAACAGAAGTACAGACACAAAAATTTGCATTGTTGTCCTTTAGATTTTCCAAGTATGATAATAATGAGAAAAACACCTTGAATATGCAACACATGATGAAAGCGTTGACACAATAATACTGCCGTAAATATTTTATTTTCTTTGCGAAAACTTAAAAGTTTGTTTATTTCTTTGTAATTAAGCACAAAGCTACACAATGGGCTATGTGTGCTCTGCCCACCACGGGTATCGAAACCCGGATTCTAGCGTTGTAAGTCTGCAGACATACCGCTGTGCCACTGGGAGGGCAAACTAACTAGGAAAAATAAAATGATAATTCATTAAACCAAAACAAAGGGGAAATTACAGAAAAAAAAAGAGTATAAACTCAAGCAGTGCAGGTATATTTAGGTTTGGTTTTAGTGCCACAAGATCTACTAGAGACAACACTGTGGTGTAATTACTTTGTTATTAAAGATAAGAAAATTAATTTCAGAAGAATTTAGAAAATGTTCGTATTCTAAATGATCAGGGCTTTCGACTCAAAATGATATCAAGATGATACTCTGCAATTCATCAATGAAACCCACAGATCTTATGATGCTTTGCAATATCCTTTACTGTTTGTCTATAGAGAAGATGGATATCACTTTGGAATTCCCCAAGCAGGTGTACATTCTAGCAAAACAGTTTCCTGCATGGACTTCTATGCTTACAGATTTATGGTTCACAGTAATTCACCAAATCATCTTCTGTTGGCTAGAAACCTTTTTTCATCAACTTGCTGTTGATATGTATGCAAAAATAGAAGCAGAAAGATTATGATACATTAAAACTCACCAGAGAGAATTAAGATGTGATCATATATATACATCTAAGAGAATGCATCAACAATGATGTAGCTGGAGGTGAGCTTGGCCAACTTTGCATTCTTCCGTCAACTTTTACATGCATGAAAGAACTCAAGATGCAATGGCATATGTTCGCACTTATAGTCGACCTGACCTATTTATCACATTTACATGCAATGCTAAATAGAAGGAAATTCAGGATGAGTTACTACCTGGACAAATATGCATTCACAGACATGACCTCACAGCCAGAGTGTTTCGCTTAAAATTATTAAAACTGATGGATTTAATGACAAAATCCAGCATTTTTGGGCCAGTAAGATGCCACACGTACACTATTGAATGGCAAAAAAAAAGAGGATTGTCTCATGCTCATAATTGGCTGACCAACAAAATTCAAGCTAATCAAATTGATTCTGTTATCTCAGCTGAACTTCCAGACACTAACAGAGACAAAGACCTCTTTGAAATAGTTCAAATTCAAATGGTGCATGGTCCATGTGGTTCTCTAAATTTCAATTGACCTTGCATGAAAGACAATATAAATGTACAAAACATTAATTGACAAATCAATTGATACTGTTATCGATCAAAATGAAGTTGTCAACTATCCAACGGAGTTTCTAAATTCTTTGGAATTTCCAGGATTGCCTCCTCACCAACTATAACTTAAAGATGGTGCTCCTATGATGCTTAATCTCTGCAATGGTACCAGATTAATGATAAAGAC
>NW_013674368.1:2779-6511 GCF_000517525.1 Limulus polyphemus | reverse complement strand
TTATATATATATATATATATATATATATAAAATTGTGCGCGAACAACGAAGATCACATCCACCGACATATTTTACTTTTAGTTCATTTGTTTGTTTAACAATTGCTCGGAAAGTTACACAGGGACTATCAGCTCAAAGACGTCCTTAATTCTGAAATATAAGACTAGAAGAAAGGCAGATAGCCAACAGCACCAACCGCCAATACTTGGGTAGTTCTTGTCTGATCAAAAATTGGGATTTGATCGTTCCGAAGTATAGAACGCCTTTTTATTTTGTTAAACGGTTGTTTTATTTTGCGAACCACGAATTCTAAGCACAAATTAACTACACTATTTAACTATGGGAATTTACAACAGCTCCAGTTGTATTGATATAGAGTCTTCTTGAAATTCTCTTTTCTTTAATATCTTTCTTACAAAAAGTTGTCTATCTTTATTCATTCATCTGTTTCTTTTTAATTTGCCCCCTAGTGACACAGAGGTATGTCAGTGGAATTACAACGCTAGAAACCGAGTTTCGATACCCGTGGTGGGCAGAACACAGATAGCCCATTGTGTAGCTTTGTGCTTAATAATAAACACCAACAAATTTTTAATCTGTCCCCCCCCAGTGACACAGCGGTATGTCAGTGGACTTACAACGCTAGAAACCGGGTTTCGATACCCGAGGTGGCAGAACACAGATAGCCCATTGTGTAGCTTTGTGCTTAATAACAAAGAACAACAACAACTTTTTCCTTCATTCAACGATCTATATTTTCTGCCATCATGTTTTATATTTTTCTGTTATTCTTCTTCTGTCGTCTTTCCACCCATGCACTAAACCCATTTATATTGATTCTTTATAGTTAAATGATATTCTATCCAAGATGTTTTATTTAATTCTGCATCCTTTAACATAACCTTCGTTCATTTCAAGTTCTTCAAAGGAAAATCAATTTCTTTCTCTATCGGTAAAAATCATGCTTAAATTTTCGATCTGAACATCGATGTTAGTAGCATTACTACGAAACCAATATTTAACCACGTACGCGCTGCCAACACAGCCCTAATTACTTATTGTAAACTTTAAACGACATATAGTACCAGAACCACAAATTTCCTCTTGAAGAAGTTTTACGAAACCTAGAGCCATGAACACTTTGTTGGAATGAAAGATACTTGTCATTCACGATGTACAGTTTGTTGGCCTTGATGATTTTGACGATCGCTCTCGGTCTTCAAGTAGGACTGCCTATCTCTCTCAAAAAAAAAAAAATTCTCTTGGAAGTTACATCCTTTTGTTAGTTTATTTAGATATGAAGGATATGATCATTTGGCCCGGCCGTAGCCCAGTACCTAGCATGCCTGAACTGTGAATCCGAAGGTTCATGGTTCTCGTCCTGTTATAGTAATAAAACGCTTACTTTCAGATATTCACCCAAAGCTACACACGGGCTATTTGCGCTAATTGCCTCTAGTGTTTAACTAATAGACGAGGGAAGACAAACATCATCCAAGACAAACATCATCCATCGCCAACTCTTGGGCTACTCTAATCGAATAATGGGGTTTGTCCCCCACTTCTTTAACAGTGACAAGGTGAGGAGCACGATTTTTCAACAACGGGACACGAACAACGAACCATCGGAGTCACAGTCAAGCATGCTAATCACATGGCTACCTGTGGCCTCGTAGTTAACGTGCTCCAAACTTTGAGGCTGTAGGTGCGTTATACAATCAAGTCTCACTGTTCGGTAAAATAATAGTATCCGAAGTGTTGGTGGCGGGTGCTGTGGACTAGCTTCCCTCCCTCCAGTCCATCAGATCAAGATAAGGACAGTTATGGGCAGATAGCTCTTGTGTAGCTTTGTGCGAAAATTTTAGAACAAACAAACCAATCCATAGAACTTTGCAGATTTTGTGTTTTCTTCAAAATTTTCCAAAAGTATTTGTACAAAATGTACCAAGACCATAGACAAAAATTACATGAAGCAGAAAAGAAACATAAAAATTGCATTGTTTTGATGTTAAGGAGAAAAACTGTATAATGGGCTATTGCTTTTGAGTTTAAAACGCTAAAAAAAAATCTGGGCTCTCATAGCAGTGGACACAGCGCAGAAGAGTATTGTTTGTTTTTAATTAATTATGCACAAAGCTACACAAGGGCTATCTGTGCTCTGCCCACCACGGGTATCGAAACCCGGATTCTAGCGTTGTAAGTCCGCAGACATACCGCTGTACCACTGGGGGGGGGCGTAATAAGAAAGAATATTTCTGCTAGTAGAAGACTAAAAGCACTAATCCTCTCGTAAAGATTATTTTTATCACAGTTAACAATAATTTTATTGTTTTAAACACAGGGCTGCGCAATGGACTATCTGCGCTGTACCCACAGCGGAGATCGGACCCAGTACTTCAGCGTTATTGGCTCCTAAGTCTACCATTGAACCAATGGAGACAGAAATGATTTATAACTTTCTAAACAATGCAGATAGCAATTTGTATATTTAATTGCTAATTAAAATCGGACACAAAAAGAATTCAACCAATCACCTATTGTGGCTTAGCAGAAAATTACGCTAAAATACAAAGCTTAAGAAATATTTCCAGCGGTAAAAACACGCGCCCTCAAGGATCTTAGTTAAGGCGGGGAAAAGTATACATGGAGTACCTAGAATTTACCCAGTCTTGTAGCTCTCGAATTGAATTGAAACCTTATGAAAATGTGCTCACTAAGGTTTCGAGACACTTACACAATACCAGACATTCGACAACTAGAAACAAATAAATATATTTGTCCCCCCCCCCCAGTTACTCAGGGGTGAGTGCTTATAACGCTAAAATTCGGGGCTCGATAACTGCGGTGAGCACAGTGTATCTAACCCTCTGTGTATCTCTGCTCTTAAAAACAAAGATTCTATCATCTCATCTATCCTGAAGATTTACGACTTTACAACGCTAAAATTTGGGTTTCGATTCCTCGCGGTGGACAGAGTGCAGATTGTGTAGTTTTGCACACCGAAAACAACAACAACGGGTTTCAAACACACACGTGCCCCCTAGTGGCACAGCGGCAGGTCTGCGGACTTACAACGCTAGAAACCTGGTTTCGATACCCGTGGTGGGCAAAGCATAGATAGCCCATTGTGTAGCTTTGTGCTTAATTACAAACAAACAAACTCAAACACGTTTAACAAGTAATAAAATGTTGTTCTTTTTTAAATTAAAATTAACATAATTGTCGATGAGTCTGGTGTAATTCTTATTGGAGAAGAACATTAACTCTTGTCAAACTGAAACGATCAGCTCTTGATTCAGTCGTAAGTTTCACGGAGAAGAACATTAACTCTTGTCAAACTGAAACGATCAGCTCTTGATTCAGTCGTAAGTTTCTCGGAGAAGAACATTAACTCTTGTCAAACTGAAACGATCAGCTCTTGATTCAGTCGTAAGTTTCACGGAGAAGAACATTAACTCTTGTCAAACTGAAACGCTCAGCTCTTGATTCAGTCGTAAGTTTCACGCTTATAAAACAGTTAACACTAAGGTTCTCTGCTAAGACATTGTATACAATTCAACTAATTAAGGAATTCGAAAACAAAGTCCTGCACGTACGGCTGAATTGAATGAGTCTTTTTAAAGGCCCGGCATGGCCAGGCGGTTAGGGTACTCGACTCGCAATCTGCGGGTTCGAATCCCCGTCACACCAAACATGCTCGCCCTTTCAGCCGTGGGGGCGTTATAATGTTAC
>NW_013674368.1:0-2383 GCF_000517525.1 Limulus polyphemus | reverse complement strand
CAGACAGACAAACTTTTCAAAGATGCGAGTTTCTGTACAGGGTTCCATGGTGTTATTTGTTATAGTAAAAATGATAAAATAGATAATAATAAAAAACAAACAAGTAGATTAGAAACATACCCAATTCTTGCTCAAATACCGAGCTTTAAACACGATATAGCACATTTTAATCAATTAGACGAAAGTCCGAGGGTTTATAAAGCTAAAAATCAGGTTTTGATACCCGAAGTTGGCAGAGCACATACAGCCCGTTGTATAGTCTTACGCTTAACAACAACAAAAACGAAACGAAAACGTAAACACAAGACACGTTTAAAATGAGATTTATAGCGTTTTTATAATGATAAAAACAAGGACAAATTTAAATTTACTGAGACTATTGCTAGACATTGGTTGGTCTGACTGGATGTTTAGGACGTTTTTCTTTACTTTTCCTAGAGCTGCTGAATCAATACCACAGAATTTGTCGGTTATCAGAAATCGACAGCGTGTGGTATCAGGGCATGTGTGTCTATTTCCGTTGAACGGGGTTTAATAGGCTACAGATAACTGGTAAATTCCCAGGACAATGGGGCGTACTTCCTCAACAAGCATTTAATTTCTTTCCAATCCGAACAGGGATGTTAAATTCAGGAAAGAAACTGTCTGCTTCAGGGAAAGAAAGGACGATAAAATAAATAAAAGAAACGTTTCATCTTATCTGAATCAACCGTCTCCTTAATATAATATTGTTCGTTAACCATAAAACAGACGTTTATTTCAGTAGAAAACAAGGAACATAAAAATATCCTGTGAAACACAAACAGTTAATACTTACTTAACTATTAAAAGTATTCATTCTAATAATTTCTCCATAGGTTAAATGGGCCCGACGTGGCAATCTGAGGGTCGCGTGTTCGAATCCCCATCCCACCAAACATGCTCGCCCTTTCAGCTGTGGGGGCGTTGTAATATAACGGTCAATCCCCTTATTCGTTGGTAAAAAGAGTTGGCGGTGTGTGTGGTGAGAACTAGTTCCTTCCCTCTAGTCTTTCACTTCTAAATTAGGGACGGCTAGCACAGAAAAAAAAACAACAACAACAATAACAAAAACAAACAATAGGTTAAATCCCCTCCACGGTGGCTCAACGGTATGTCTGAAGGCTTATAACGCTAATAGTCAAATGTGATACTTGCAGTGGGTATAGCACAGATAGCCCATTGTGTTGCTTTGATCTTACAGCAAGTTAAAATTGAATGCAATCGATCTAGAGTATATGTCGGAGAATTTAAAAGTTACTTTTTTTATATATGAAAATGTTTTAGAACCTATTTAATTCTACTTTTGCAAGCTTTCTTTACCTTTGTATTTTAAATCTTAAGTTTATATCTTATGATAATCAATTCGTTAATTATATTATTTTTATCTTATAATTATAATATAATATAATTATATTATCTTTACCGTGTTTCCTTTTTGCAGCCTTTTTTTTCGCCCCAGTTTATTCCCCCCCTCCATTTTCAGACTGCTGAAGGTATTTGATATTTTCGATCTTATGCAATACATAGGTTAACCGACATGACAAACTGCTGACCAGAGGGAGGGCAATTAGTCAGTAGCATCCGCCGCCTACTTATCTACTGAAAGGCGGGATTAAATGCTATAAAACCTTCAAAGATGAATATTTAAAGCGTGTTCAGTACCATAACGCGAGCTGAGCTCAAACCTTAGCCCTTCCGATACGCAACCCATCAAGCTTAGCCACCCAGTCGCTTAGTTTATTGAAGAATAACTCCTACGTCACAAAACTGTTCAACCTTGAAACTGAATATATATGTATTAACTCATGGCGAATTGATTAGGTTATTTAATGTTAAAAGCAAAGAAATACAAGTATTTTGTATAGTACCCGGGTAACGCATTTTTTGTTGGTTCTCTCTCCATTTTGTTTTCATATTCACCCGAAGTATACCTTACGTCTAAAGACAACCCTGTGGTTAAGGCGTAACCACAACTCATTGTACAATACAAAAGAAGTCGGCAGCAATCACAGCCTGAGGGTTAACTCTAAACCGAAGAGTGGGTTGATGAATCTGAAGGTCGACTCTGGACCGAATAGTGGGTTGATGAATCTGAGGGATAACTCTGGACCGAAGAGTGGGTTGATGAATCTGAGGGTAGACTCTGGACCGAATAGTGGGTTGATGAATCTGAGGGTCGACTCTGGACCGAATAGTGGGTTGATGAATCTGAGGGATAACTCTGGACCGAAGAGTGGGTTGATGAATCTGAAGGTCGACTCTGGACCAAATAGTGGGTTGATGAATCTGAGGGTCGACTCTGGACCAAATAGTGGGTTGATGAATCTGAGGGTCGACTCTGGACCAAATAGTGGGTTGATGA
>NW_013674367.1:26083-29729 GCF_000517525.1 Limulus polyphemus | reverse complement strand
ACTTCCTTGGTCCACTGTAGGTTATGTAATAAAGTAAAAGGATAGTTTCCTGTTTCACACTAAATATATAACAGTATCAAAAGATACTTCCTTGGTCCACTGTAGGTTATGTAATAAAGTAAAAGGATTGTTTCCGGTTACACACTAAATGTATAACAATATCAAAAGATACTTCCTTGGTCCACTGTAGGTTATGTAATAAAGTAAAAGGATTGTTTCCTGTTTCACACTAAATGTATAACAATATGAAAAGATACTTCCTTGGTCCACTGTAGATTATATAATAAAGTAAAATGATTGTTTCCGGTTTCACACTAAACATATAACAATATCAAAAGATACTTCCTTGGTTCACTGTAGGTTATGTAATAAAGTAAAAGGATTGTTTCCGGTTTCACACTAAACATATAACAATATCAAAAGATACTTCCTTGGTCCACTGTAGGTTATGTAATAAAGTAAAAGGATTGTTTCCGGTTTCACACTAAACATATAACAATATCAAAAGATACTTCCTTGGTCCACTGTAGGTTATGTAATAAAGTAAAAGGATTGTTTCCGGTTTCACACTAAATATATAACAGTATCAAATAATACTTCCTTGGTTCACTAAAAATGTAATAATTTTGAAGGGTAATTTTAATGTTACACCAAATGTATAGTAATTTCGAAGGATAATTTCTGCAGTCACTCTAAATATATAATAATTTAAAATGATATTTTCCGGATGCACACTAAGCTTGCTCACGGTGGCTCAGCGGTAAGCCTAAAGGCTTATAACGCTAAAACTCGGAGATCGATATCCGTGGTGGGCACAGCGCGGGTAGCCTGTTGCACTTAACAACAACCAGTCACTAAATATACAAAACATACTTCCTGGTTTCATTCTAAATATAAATTCACCTAGCACGTCACATGAATATTTTATTTACCTCTCACTCTCCGTCTAGGTACATCTAAGTTTCTGTGATAGCATCTTTTTTTCGTTAACGGTGTCGACTCGTTAAAAAAATCAAATTACAAATGTTTACATGTTCGTGTAGCTAGGTGGCGATTGTTCCGAATATACAACTGGGGGCGTGTTGTATTTCTTAGAATAAATACTTGAAGCTAAAACACATATCCTGTTTTCTATTACTTTTCTTAGACTTTTTGTAACCAACTTTTTTTTTTTTTTCTGTCGGTAGGTGCTGTCGACTTGCTGCCTTCCTTCCATTCAATCTATTAAAAATTAGGGATAAATCAAATAGTTTTTTTTTTCACCTAACCTGAACTTCCCCCCCCCCCAATACCAAGTAAATGTTGTTTATGTTTTTTTTTCTCAACTTGTTTTTTACACGTAGAACCGTGTCCAGGATAGGAACCGGAAGTTCACACTAATTACAAACTTTAACGTGTGAAAATGTCTAGTAATTACAGTTAATCGTCTTCCCTGATGTCACGTGATGTCATTTTTGACTTTAGAATTATGATGTCACGTGATGTCATTTTTGACTTTAGAATTATGATGTCACGTGACTTGAGAAAATCGGTCTGTAGTTTATTTTCCCCACCGCGGGCATCGAAACCCGATTTTTAGCGTTATAATTATTAAAATGAACTGAAATTATTCATTCGGTAACTTAGAACTGATGATTAGAGGGAAAACGCATAGTTTGTTTATCGGCATAACCGAGGGTTCAAAGTTCGTGTCCCGTTAGGTACGTTATAACAGCGACGGTCAAATCAAATTATTCTTGCTCGAAATAGCTGAGATTCAGTCTTTTCAAAATTATAGACGTCTGTACGAAGATAGTATTTGTGTACGTTGCACGAAATTTATAAACAAAGTCCGTAAGAACGAATGGGGAGCTATTTTTATGTCTCTGTACATCTACTAGTCTTGGTCCGCTTAATTTCGTTAAACATTAAGTTTTTAAAATTTATTATATTTTGATTGATCGTGGTTCATCTCTAAGGAGGACATTTTGTCTTTTTAACACTTTAAAAATGGCTGGCGACTGGTGATTATTTGTTTGTTTGTTTAGAGTTCAATACGTGGAAGTATATCTCAGTACGGTAGGCCTAAAGTTGGAAATATATCTCAGTACGGTAGGCCTAAAGTTGGAAATATATCTCAGTACGTTAGGCCTAAAGTTGGAAATATATCTCAGTGCGGTAGGCCTAAAGTTGGAAATATATATCAGTACGTTAGGCCTAAAGTTGGAAATATATCTCAGTGCGGTAGGCCTAAAGTTGGATATATATTTCAGTGCGGTAGGCCTAAAGTTGGAAATATATTTCAGTGCGGTAGGCCTAAAGTTGGAAATATATCTCAGTACGGTAGGCCTAAAGTTGGAAATATATCTCAGTACGGTAGGCATAAAGTTGGAAGTATAACCTACTACGGTAGGCATAAAGTTGGAAGTATATCTCAGTACAAAAGGCCTAAAGTTGGAAGTATATCTCAGTACGGCAGGCCTAAAGTTGGATGTGTCTCAGTGTGGAACCTTTAAAGCACAAGTTGCTGACACGATCTCTGTCTAACGATAATTAATCTATTTACACATCCTCATTACGTGTTTAGACCCACGTTCCCTTGGTTACACGTGCCTTAGTGAATGATATTGAAGTGTCAGTGTGTGTGTACGTGTAGGTGATCTGTAGGAAAAATAATGTATTACGTGACTGAAATACAGAAGTGTTTGAAAAACTATACGTGGCGTTTAGGGCCCACAAGTGTCTCAGCAGAAAACAACAGCTCCCACGTTCGTAGATGTAACAAGCGTTGTGTTTCAAGTCAATAATTATTTTACAAAAATATTTTAAGAAGTTCCTGTTTTATACACCTTTGGATTTTGTAAATGAAATTAATCACGAATCAGGTAAAGTTGTGGCAATCGGATATCAATGTTCTCATTATTATTATGCAACCTATACGGTCGTATAAGTCTAATTGAGTTATTAATTTTATTATCATTAAATACTAATTACCATTGTGTTTATAACCTACTTTTCGTCTGTCAGTCGGCTGCTGCTTTTTCCAGGGACGTCCAATGAATGACTGTACAATCCGAGATTCGATCCTTCATCTTACTGTTAGACAGAAAGAGAAGACCCGGGATCGAATCCTGACTGATATAATCCTTTTCAGGACTTCACTGAAAACAGCAGCAGACTGACAGACAGACAAAATTTAGGATGTAAACCAAATAGAATTAGAGGTACAAAAACACGTAATGATAAAAACACAAGAAATAATAAAATCTGTAATAAACAACAGAAATAAACTGAATACAAAAAAAAATTGAAGCTAGAATTCTAAATATTGAGAAACGTCTTATAAATAGTAATTAGAAGTAAATAATAAACGTAATAAGTAATTACGTAATAAGTAATGCTGCTTCACTTGCCCAGTAAGTTTAGAAACTACTCACCAGAGGGAAGGCAGCCTACTATACTTACAACTGATAGACAGTCACTCTTATAACACACCCTCGGCTTTAAAATGCGGGGAATATTTTGTGGTATCGCACGGTTCGCCAGATCCGAAATACAGAGCACACGGCCAATCTGTGCCCCCGGGAATTTGTTTAAATATCACATTTTACGATATAATTTAGATTTTTTTTAGTCGTAGGATTCCTTAGACGTTGTAAAAAACATT
>NW_013674367.1:24174-25222 GCF_000517525.1 Limulus polyphemus | reverse complement strand
CATGTTTAGCATTATGAGTTCAAATAAGTTCAGGGCTTAAGAAAATTATTTAGCCCTAATATTTAGCATAATGAGTTTAAATAAATTCAGGGTTTAACGAAGTGATTTAGGCTTAACATGTTTAGCATTATGAGTTCAAATAAGTTCAGGGCTTAAGAACATTATTTAGGCCTAATGTTTAGCATTATGAGTTTAAATCAATTCAGGGTTTAACGAAGTGATTTAGGCTTAACATGTTTAGCAATTTGACTTTAATTCAGTTCAAAAGTTAACGGAATGACAGTTTAGATAAAACGTATCTTAAATATATATAAATAAGTAATATATGTAATAAGTCTTTGAGGCTAAATATTTATGTAGGAATTACAAAACGCGTTTTTGGTTCTTTTCACTAATAAAATAGGTGTACCGTATACTGTTACAAAACCAGAAAATACATATCTACTGGTAGAAAGTGTATTATGTAAGAACATTAATATAAAGCTCATAAGTTGTATTTATGATTGTAGAAAATGTAACGATTAATAAAGTCATGACGCAGTAGCGTTGCAAGAGACTTATTTTGTGCAACAGACAGGTCTTTCGTTTCGCAATGTTGTTACACGTGTAATGTAATCAAAGCATTAGAAACTTGATCAGTAAATAAGTGAACCGTCTCATGTGACACACTTGTAACACTTGGCCGGTTTCGTTTTGTTCAGCAAAATGGCGTTTTAAATTCTTATGGTTGTGGCGATCGGATAACAATTGTTGTAATGATTAGTAGCCTATATGGTCACATAAATCTAATTATTAATTAGTTATTTTTTTAACTACTATATATTAGTTATTAGCGTTTGTTCTATATTTTGACTGTTAATGTGACACCGGGGAGGTTCTGAGCAGGACTGTTTCTTTAATGGTGGCAGTGGTCGGGATTCGATCATGGAGGTTCTGAGCAGGACTGTTTCTTTAGTGGTGGCAGTGGTCGGGATTCGATCATGGAGGTTCTGAGCAGGACTGTTTCTTTAGGCCAGTGGCCGGGATTCGATCATGGAGATTCTTAGCA
>NW_013674367.1:22198-24164 GCF_000517525.1 Limulus polyphemus | reverse complement strand
CATGAAATGCGAGTATATATATATATTCAGAATGAACATGAAATGCGAGTATATATATATATATATACTGTGGTAGTCGGGGTTAAGGAAGTTATTGCTTGTTTGTTTGTTGAAGTTCGTGCAAAGCTACTCGAGAGATATCTGCGCTAGCCGTTCCTAACTTAGCAAGTCTTAGGTTACACTTTACCAAAGAAATATGAGACTGCCAGTCACATTATAACGCCACCAAAAATGAAAGGAAGAGCTCGCTCGGAGATGAGATTCGAACCCGTGATTCGCAGGTTGTGAAGCGAGTGCCCTAATCATCCTACTGCGCCAGACCTGTTTAAGAGCTACAACCACAAAGCGTTACATATATTTCAGTCATTCATATCACGCTGCTTTTAAATCTTGATTAGAAATCAACCGATTAGTGCCAGTGGAGTTGTTTTACCATGCTCTATTGTCGTGTCTTCTTTATTTTCTCAATCAAGTAGTCTTGCGTATACCAATATCTAAACACATTAAAATAGGTTCACACAACACTTTAAAAAATGAGTGCTCTTGAATGTGTTATATTGGCAACTAGCCTGGTGTTTGTTCAGTTACATGTCGAAGCTGTTGTATTTTGAATAACTATGTCGGTCCCGTAAACAAATACCGGGTACATTTTTAAAAGTTGTTTACGTATTTCTTCGATGTATAGTATTAAACAAGTGTTATAGGCGGAAGAGTAAAGTACAGAAACTTGTAGGTCACGACCTTATGCTTTCCATTTGTGCAAGTCCTAAGCCGAGTAACAACGACGTCTGGAATGTGATAACTTCTGTTTATGTTATTAAAGAAATGCATGACTAACGAGGAATTTGGATCTAACGTCTCAAAGACCAGTGATCATTGAAGAGGTATCTTATGTTTGGTTGTCTTGTTTACAGTTAGGGTAAGAGTACACTTCCCAAACTTTTATATCGTAGAACAATCTAGACCAGTCTTTTACAAGTGTATCTGTTCGTGCTGTCTTCTAACAACGCACGTAAATGTATACTTTTTTTATATAGGTCAGTGTGTGTACGTGTTACGGAACGCTACGCGAAACAGACAAACGGAAAACTTTCTATTTTGACAGTTTTTGTTTTGTGTTTACAAGCAAAGGAAACTATTTCTATCATTTTAAACCGTTTCACATTCAAGATCTCCGTTCTGTTATCTAGCGTGCGACTCACGTGATGCACCCTGTACACTACGGTATTGGTTCAGTCATTTCAAATAAGGTGTCTGGCTGTATCAAGCACGTGCACTCAGCTTCATTTCCTATGCAGTTCGCGTTCGCAGCGCAGGATTCGACAGTGCGTCCAGATCATGTGACAATAATAAATTAGTTGTGATTCAAAGCAGGAACGGAATAAAATTATATTACTTTACAGAAACGTGGAGCATGTAAATAAAGAAGAACCCATTCTTGAACTGAGAAAGGAATGAGTACAGGACTGTCTAGGAAGTATTGTGTTTTGTATATATTAAATATCGGCAACAATATAAAAGTTTGGTTTTATACCAGTTGCGCCTTAACTGGAATTTTTTTATACATAATTTTAAAACGTCTTTTTACCCAGGAAGTGCCCTCCCTCCGGTGACTCAGCGCTAACCTTAATGGCTTATAGCGTTTAAATTTGAAGTTCGATCTTTGTTGTGGCCATATTTGTGTACATTTGTGCTTAAGATAAACATCCAGATATTAAAACGAACTGCATTTATACTTTAATTATCATCACGAATTTAATTCATTTCAGGATTCTACAAAGTGACTTAGGCTTAATTTGTTTAGCATTATGAGTTCAAATCGGTTCAGACTTTAAAAAAATTAATTAGGCCTAACGTTTAGCATTATGAGTTTAAATCGGTTCAGGATTTAACGAAGTAATTTAGGCTTAACATGTTTAGCATTATGAGTTCAAATCGGTTCAGGATTTAACGAAGTAATTTAGGC
>NW_013674367.1:16289-21258 GCF_000517525.1 Limulus polyphemus | reverse complement strand
TGGTTGCAGGCAGTGAGTTTTCTGTTTGTTGGTTGCAGGCAGTGAGTTTTCTACGTGGTGTTTGCAGGCAGTGAGTTTTCTACGTGGTGTTTGCAGGCAGTAAGTTTTCTGTTTGTTGGAAGAGAAATCAGCGATGGAGCTGGTGGAGAACTAAATAAACAGACAACAAGATTAAAATAACTCCTTTAACCCCAAGTAGAGCACATTATCTACTTTGTACAGTACACTATATACTGTCCCTTGTTCGTACAGTACTCTATAAATACTGTCCCTTGTTCGTACAGTACACTATATATACTGTCCCTTGTTCGTACAGTACTCTATATATACTGTCCCTTGTTCGTACAGTACTCTATAAATACTGTCCCTTGTTCGTACAGTACACTATATACTGTCCCTTGTTCGTACAGTACTCTATATATACTGTCCCTTGTTCGTACAGTACTCTATATATACTGTCCCTTGTTCGTACAGTACTCTATATATACTGTCCCTTGTTCGTACAGTACTCTATATATACTGTCCCTTGTTCGTACAGTACTCTATATATACTGTCCCTTGTTTGTACAGTACTCTATATATACTGTCCCTTGTTTGTACAGTACACTATATACTGTCCCTTGTTTGTACAGTACATCACATACTGTCCCTTGTTTATACAGTACATCACATACTGTCCCTTGTTTATACAGTACATCACATAGTGTCCCTTGTTCGTACAGTACTCTATATATTGTCCCTTGTTCGTACAGTACTCTATATATTGTCCCTTGTTCGTACAGTACACTATATACTGTCTCTTGTTTGTACAGTACATTACATACTGTCCCTTGTTCCGTATAGTACATTACATAATGTCCCTTGTCTATACAGTACATCACATACTGTCCCTTGTTTATACAATACACTATATACTGTCCCTTGTTCCGTGCTGACAATCTTCCGTTTGTTTAACAACAATACACGCTGAACAACAAGATAATCTTATGTATCGTTTGTTTATGATTGTTAACGTTTAACTGTCATTTGTAACTTTATTAATCCAACATTTTCTAAATATTAAATGCGGTTCTTCTTCTCTAAAATCTTGACTGAACTTCAACTTTCGGTATGTTTTTGGTCTTAAAACGTAGCGATAACGTAAACAGTAAAATGGAAAACCATTTACAAAGTGTTTACCTACAAATGACAGAAAACTCACTGCCTGCAAACAACAAACAGAAAACTCACTGCCTGCAAACACCACGTAGAAAACTTACTGCCTGCAAAAATATTTACCTACATACTAGAAAAAAAAAACTTTTGTTAGGGTTACCTTTACCAGACATATTACTTGTTAAAGAAAACGCTCAGAGGAGTGAATAGTACTGGTGTTTGATATGTGGTTAGTTCAATACAACAGGAAATAGCTTTATCGATAAGACCATCATACACGTGACATACAAGTTCGATTTTACGATCACATATGGCGTTGATTCCAGTAAAAACAAGAATGAGGTTCGATCATGAACATATTTTTTCCCGTTCAGTAGAGAGAGAAAAATATCATAAATACACCTTCAGAAGTTCTTCTTTCAAATCGATAAATCAGTGATGTTATCATATTAACACGACAGATGTCTTTTAACTAGGACTGGTGTTTGATACGTGGTAACTAGGACTGGTGTTGGATACGTGGTAAATAGGACTGGTGTTGATACGTGGTAAATAGGACTGGTGTTTGATACGTGGTAAATAGGACTGGTGTTTGATACGTGGTAAATAGGACTGGTGTTTGATAAGTGGTAAATAAGACTGGTGTTTGATACGTGGTAAATAAGACTGACATTTGATAAGTGGTAAGTAGGACTGGTTTTTGATACATGGTAAATAGGACTGGTTTTTGATACATGGTAAATAGGACTGGTGTTTTATACATGGTAAATAGGACTGGTGTTTGATACGAGAAACCACGTACCAAACACCAGTCCTATTTACCACGTACCAAACACCAGTCCTAGTTACCACGTACCAAACACCAGTCCTATTTACCACGTATCAAGCACCAGTCCTATTTACCACGTATCAAACACCAGTCTTATTTAAACACACCAGTCAGATGTATAACTGTTTTCAACAACAGTATCTGTGAGTAAAATCGTGTTTTTTTTTTTACACCGAAAACCGACAGGAAAGAAAAAAAAGAGTACTTTTTTTTAAAAATTGATGACTTTAGGAAAAGTTGTATACACGAGTGGCAGTCAGTAATATTTCTTATTTAACATTTAACATTTCGTTGACTTATGTAACGTCATATGAAGAGTTGAAAGTGTATTTTCATATAAATATTTCACAATAAAAAAAAAATGTTTGATTAATATACAGCGTTTATATTTGTACTGCTTGTTAATAATACTTTTTATTTTATTATTACAATTTACTGAGATGACATTTTAAAGGGTTTTCTCTACACTGTCGTATTTGCAACACGTGGTCAGTGCTCCTATTAATCTATTTCAACAAGTGCAATAATATCAGTAGCTTGTCAGCTCCACTGAACGTTCCACACGTGCGTCAAGCCGAACAGCGTTTGTCAAAGTGTTTATATTTGTTGAGAGGGTGATTTATGTGGTCAGCCTTACCCTGTTGACCTCTGTAAAACTGATACGTGTTTGTTTGCCAGCAGAGTCGCGTGCAGCGAATACGAAGTGGAACAAGTTACGTTTTGTAGAAATACGAGTGTTTTGAAATCCTGTTCCCGCCACCTGTGTGTTCGTAACAAGATCTTTGTGTAACGTGGATTTGAAATTTGAGTGGTGCTCAAACACCGCTGTTTTCATAGCTAACGTTTGACACGGACTTACTCACTTCCGGTGGGCAGCGAAATTTGACTTGAATTGACCTTCTTTGGAAAATTCCCCTCCAGCACGTGTTTTCCCTTGATCAAGTAAGAAAGGCTACTGCTTAATTTAGAGTCCCGAGAAATTCAAACTATGGAAAAATATAATAAACGAAAATGAAAAAAAGTTCAAGAAAGAATTATCTGCAGGAGTTCAGAGGTTACGTATTTTATATTTAAACGACTTTGGAGCCTCACCACGTCGTTACAGTGCATGTCCTATCTGACGATAGTGCATCTTGACAACAAACAGCCTGTACGATATTACACTACTTGTAATCAACGCAGTATTCGTTTAGTTTAATAGTGAAATTCGAAATTATTCCAGGAAACGAGTGGTTCAACAATAATTAAAAAAAAGAAAACTCGTGTTGTTCACGGCGGCTCTCTGAATGTTTGTAACCAATATGATCTTCGCACCATGCAGTCAGTCAATATTATTTGGAAAATTAATATTTTTTTAACGGATTCATTGACGTCAATGACACAGATGAAGGAATGGTCAATAAATTACTTAAATTTGCTGATGATATTAAGGTATTGGGCGTTGTTGGCTGTGAAGAGGATGCTGCTGATTTTCAAAATTTTGTATTATTTAGTGAGTTGGGTAAATAAATGGCAGATGGTCTTTAGCTATAAGGAATAGAAGATAATGCATGTAGGTTATCATAATTTGAATTATAAGTATAATTTTGACGGGAATAACCTTAACAGTGTTACAGGAGAAAAGTTAATTATGTATTAAAATATTCAGCACTGTTTAGACTCATTAGCTTGTTAAGTAGTAAACGTAATAACGATGGAATATTGAAACACTGCAACGCTTTGCTGAGTTAATAAGGTTTTAAAAAAACGGTGTATTCCAGAAGGTCTGTTGATGGAAGTACACCATTGATACACGCTTGTATCAGCTGTGTTTATAGATCTTCCAACAATGGTCATGTCTGTTCTACCCATAATCCTGCCGTTTGTAGCCTGCGTTTATACAGATTTCCCCGGGCAAAGATAATAAATTTCTTTTTCTTCCCTGGAGATGACTTCCCGCCGTTGCTAATCTAACAACGAGCCGGTGGGATTAATTGTGTGATCAGAAACTGACAGAACAACCCAAAGTTCATTAGTAAACAGACTACGTTTCGGAAAAGACGTAGAAACGTAGAACAAATAATGATTGAAACGTTCTGAAACTGTATAATTATTTTACGGCAAGTCTAATGAAGCTCCCATGTGATTGGATTAGACAGTAAACTGACATTATTATCCGGGAAAAGGAATATCTAACTTGTATGTATTATACGTATATAATTATTGACAACACAGCTTTGGAAAGTATTTATTTTAGAATATCTGGCACGACTTTAATTCATTGTACGACAACAATGTCAGACAATTATTAAGCTGTAGGGTTTTTATCATATTGTATCAAGACAATTAATTTGACATTATTGGCAATAAAAATAGGTAAAAAACGACCTTTACCCACTAGATAATAACTTCTTTCAGCTAACGTTTCAAAATTGCGGCTTCATCAAGAAAACAGTGCTTGTACTACTAACCCGTATGAAGCCACAATGGCGAAACGTTGGCTGAAATAAAAGGTTTTATTCTCTGGAGAGGATAGGTCGTTTTTTTTTTCTGAAAAATATTAAGACATTTTGACATTAGCTTTGTTTGTGGTTTTTATTAATATTATCTCACGCTGATAACATTTTCAACTTCTGAAGCACATAAAATTATTATGTTCAAAGATTATGCAATTTTAATTTGGAACATGATTTTAAGACCTATATCTGTCTATTAATTAATCGCGGTTAAAGATGGTTTTCCCTATATTTATCAGCAGAAATTAAATCCCAAGAATTCTATCTGGTTCCTTATTAATACCGCTTTCAAACCGCCATATTTAGGCCTAGGTCTCCCGTTGCGTTAAGAACTCCTCCATTAAAAACCTGTATTAAATAGACTGAATACTCTATCAGAACTTGTTGACAGAAAAACAAATTGAATTGGATTTGTTGTTTTCTAAGTAGTAACTCGTAGCATAAATTTTGTTTGTTTGTTTCTTTGTAATTAAGCACAAAGCTACACAAT
>NW_013674367.1:13047-15289 GCF_000517525.1 Limulus polyphemus | reverse complement strand
ACATAGAATTACCATATACCAGATCCATGTTTCTAACATAGAATTACCATATACCAGATCCATGTTTCTTACATAGAATTACCATATACCAGATCCATGTTTCTTACATAGAATTACCATATACCAGATCCATGTTTCTTACATAGAATTACCATATACCAGAACCATTTGGTAATTCTATGTAAGAAACATGGTTCTGGTATATTTTGAAAAGAAAGGGTTAGCTGTTTGTCGATGTGTTTTATTAAATCAATTTATACAAGGCTGGTTGGTTTCCTTGGTAACTTACGGGTCACATAAAAAATGTTCAACAAAAATTACCATCAATATCGAAGTTAACACCACTAATTACAATTCGGGTTCCCCGTATATCTTAGAAGGAAAACTGTTTGTTTTGGATTAGTTATGAATATTACAGTTTCAATGCCTATAGCCGGCGAAATATTGTATAAACCATTAAGCCTAAAATTTTTTATCGAAACAAGTTTACTGCAGTAGATTTTTCTTCCACACGTTCCTCTTAATTTGTCCATTGTGTTAAAAAATAGCATTTCACACCTAACTGTCCCTCAGTGGTAAGTTTACGGACTTGCAACGCTAAAAAATAGCATTTCACACCTAACTGTCCCTCAGTGGTAAGTTTACGGACTTGCAACGCTAAAATCCGGAGATCAGTTATTAGGTAGTCACTGCACAGTACTACATATATTTATATATATATATAATGTTTCATAGAATCTTTTGTCTCTCATAATCCAGCCGAACTGATGAGTTCTGGTATTGAGCGAAAAGCTTATTTGTAGGAGACAAAATACATCTGAAATGCGGTTTTTTGTTGTTGTTGTTGTTTTTAGATACCTCTGATTTCGAGCCACAACGAACAAATTATGAAGAATGTTGTTGAAAACAACAACATCAGCACTTCTCAACGTGTTGCAATATTTGGACCTTAATGTGTAAACAAACAATTTTAACGTTAAGAAACTTGAATGTTACGTACCAGAAATTTATAAAAAAAATTGTGATTGACGAATGTGGAGAAAACAATTACTTAACGTGAAGAAAACAAGTGTCGTTTACTAAAGAAACGGGCTATCTGTGCTCTGCCCACCACGGGTATCGAAACTCGGATTATAGCGTTGTAAGTCCGCAGACATACCGCTGTGTCACTGGGGGTCCATAAATTTTGTTGCCACCTGGAGGCTCAGTAGTAATCTTGAGGGTTTGTAATATTATAATTTGATGTTTGATCCCCGCCGTGGGCAAAGCACGGTTAACCCCGTGGCCAGCGTTTTTATTATTGTGTGCCCTCCTAGAGACTCAATAGTAATCCTGAGGGTTTGTAATATTATAATTTGATATTTGATCCCCGCCGTGGGCAAAGCACAGTTAACCCCGTGGCCAGCGTTTTTATTATTGTGTGCCCTCCTAGAGGCTCAGTAGTAATCTTGAGGGTTTGTAATATAATAATTTGAGGTTTGATCCCCGCCGTAGGCAAAGCACAGTTAATCCCGTGGCCAGCGTTTTTATTATTGTGTGAAAATATAAGTGAATATTCGCCAGACGATTTCAAGTCAAACTAATTTTGAGAAATTTCAGTGTTTTTTCACATGTGTTCTAATCTCATCTTCGGGTTTGTTTGTAATTAAGCACAAAGCTACACGATCACAAATGAAAAAAGAGAAAAAGGCTACTGGATGTATAATGTCTTGCCAGAGGTAGTAGACACCTCTTGAGCATGTCACTTTACCCACTCAGAAACTCGGATGTACAAATTCAGAAGTTACAGTTAGAAAGTACGTACACATATTAAGTCTTGGTAAGTTACGAGAATTTAGAGAAGAAATTATGTAGAATGTTAAAAGTGTAAAACCTCTATACGCACAGCTTGGTTACGTGTAAACATGTTTAAAAAATGTGAGAAATGTTCATATGTTGAGATTAAGAAAAAATGTACGAACATGGTTTCGATAAGTGTGGATACATTAGAAGAGTAAATCATACATCATAGTCGAGATTGCTCGGAACCATTTTTATTGATATAACCAAATAGAGTAAATCATACATCATAGTCGAGATTGCTCGGAACCTATTTTTATGATATAACCAAATAGAGTAAATCATACATCATAGTCGAGATTGCTCGGCCTATTTTTATGATATAACCAAATAGAGTAAATCGTACATCATAGTCGAGATTGCTCGGCCTATTTTTATGATATAACCAAATAGAGTAAATCGT
>NW_013674367.1:7976-12475 GCF_000517525.1 Limulus polyphemus | reverse complement strand
AAGAAACATGGTTCTGGTATATGGTAATTTTATGTAAGAAACATGGTTCTGGTATATGGTGATTCTATTTAACATCGAGTTTACCTTCTTTTTTTATACAATAACAAAATGTGTGATTGCCTTAGGCACGTCTTGCCAGTTTCCGGCTCACTGGACGAGCAGCTGGTTCCAGAAGGGTTTCCGGGACCCCATCACGATCCAGAATGGCACGATCTCCAGTAGAGGGGTGTGTAGAGAAGTAGACGGTGAGAAGTTTCTTATTGAGAGCGAGTAAGTAACACAGATTCTCTAATATTAAATAGGACTTGAAGGAAATCCTCCTTTCTTTAAACAAAAACGGAACCGATCGGATGACGCCATATTGATGTCGTCTTCTAGCCTATCCAATCTCACAAGTTCTCCATTTTTGAAAACGTCGCGTTTATCTAGATCTAGCTCACGCCATTTAGGGATACAATGGAATTTCTATAGTAGTTTACTTACCAGTGTCTTAATTTGTTCATTGTAGTCGGGGTGTGTGTGTGTGAACTCCTAACACGAGGGGAATATATTTGGTTCTAAACAAACCAACCTCTGTTCAAGTACTCCGGAAAAAGCTCACCCTGAAATCATTACCAGCTACATGTTATTTTTCTTCTTGCGAAGTTTATCTGGATCTCAGTAGCTGAGACCTTTAGAACGTCAGTAGTAATAGACAAGAAAACTTTAACTTCATTTGGAACAGCAGAGGTATAACAAGATAGTTTTGACTTTTTGGACGAATACCCCAAAGGAACGTAAAAAAAAAACCGTGATTCTGGAGTTTAACAAGGACTAGAGGGTGTTCCAGTCTTTCCAGATTCGAGGAAGACGTTATCAAGTTCGTTATTGTTGAACATAAACCATCAAATATCTGAAAATAAATTTTGTTAAATTCATACGGGAAAATATAATGTACATTTGGTATAGAAACGTTATTAAAAAACCACAGAAGATCCGATATTTACTGAGATTTAATATATTCGTAATAACAACGAAAAACAATACAATGTGTATTTGCTTTAGCGGCCACAATAATTAAAACCAGTTATTTAGAGGGAACATTTCGAAAGTGTAAGCCTGACAGACGTGTTTACGTTTCGTTCTTTACAAAACAATTGAATTAAAGTTTGTTTGTACGTCCCAGAATTTCGCTCAAAGCTACGCGGTGACTTTGCACATAGCCGTCACTAACTTGGAAACGATTGGCTAGAGGGAAGGCAGATTATTAACAGTACCCACCGCCAAATTTTTTCGGAAATATTCCTTGATCAAAAGTAGGACGTAACGGTTTGTTTTGTAGCGCAGTGTGTATTTGTGGTCGAAGTACGGAGCGTGTATCTGTGGAAATAAGTTACATACCATAAGTCGTTGGGTTCACAGCACGGGCACACTAACTACTAGACCACGCCCAGCCCTTTCGTTAAACATTTCAGAATGATAAACAATAGGTAAATATAATCCTGTATACATATGTTTAACTTCTGGCGTATCAGACAGAATCAAGGTAAGATAAGCTATTATAAATAGTTCCTCAGGTTTTCTTACAGAAAGATTTAGGTGTTTCTGTTAATCACGTGGAAGTCATTAAAATACTAATTAACTTTGTCGGTTGTGCTTATAATAGTCATTGTTGTAGGCTAGTTAACTTTGTCGGTTGTGCTTATAATAATCATTGTTGTAGGTTAATTAACTTTGTCGGTTGTGCTTATAATAGTCATTGTTGCAGGGTAATTAACTTTGTCGGTTGTGCTTATAATAGTCATTGTTGTAGGCTAGTTAACTTTGACAGTTGTGCTTTTAATAATCATTGTTGTAGGCTAGTTAATTTTGACAGTTGTGCTTATAATAGTAATTCTTGTAGGCTAGTTAATTTTGACAATTGTGCTTATAATAGTAATTCTTGTAGGCTAGTTAATTTTGACAATTGTGCTTATAATAGTAATTCTTGTAGGCTAGTTAATTTTGACAATTGTGCTTATAATAGTAATTCTTGTAGGCTAGTTAATTTTGACAGATGTGCTTATAATAGTAATTCTTGTAGGCTAGTTAATTTTGACAGATGTGCTTATAATAGTAATTCTTGTAGGCTAGTTAATTTTGACAGATGTGCTTATAATAGTAATTCTTGTAGGCTAGTTAATTTTGACAGATGTGCTTATAATAGTAATTCTTGTAGGCTAGTTAATTTTGACAATTGTGCTTATAATAGTAATTCTTGTAGGCTAGTTAATTTTGACAATTGTGCTTATAATAGTAATTCTTGTAGGCTAGTTCATTTTGACAGATGTGCTTATAATAGTAATTCTTGTAGGCTAGTTAATTTTGACAGTTGTGCTTATAACACTTTGTTATTATACAGAAGTTTTAGAAAGTTTTACATCGGGCTGCAATGGTCAGATATATACTTACTTTATAGTACTTAAAGTCAATGGTCTACTCGGTAATATACTAGATATTTCAGTTTCTATTTTTCCAACGAACATCGCTCTCTTTCAGGTCCGAGTCCTGCTTCCGATGTGTTGTCATTCATGAAAGACACCGAAACGTGCTTCAGTACAAAGAAAGTAAGTAAACGAAGATTTGTGTTTCTTAAATTTAATACAAAATTGTTATAATTTGATTTAAAAAAAAGGGTATGGTTTCGTGTATAACCACGGTTTCATTCTTTTAGTGTGTTTTTTTCTAGCATACTGCTCTTCAACTAACAATCTAGAGGTAAAAGTGTCGGGAGATAAGTGGAGATGCCCCTCTTTATTCCATGTTTAGGCGTAAGTCGAGTACACTGTTCTTTATTTCGGTTTTTTCTCTTTTTTTATCAGATTAACAGGGATACATTGTTCAGATAATTTTATTAAGCGTAAACTAAGGAACATCTAATTGATTTTCCACGCTCTTAAATCATTAAAAGTGTATTCATCGTGCTGTTAGTACCTATTCATTAATTCCTGATTCTTACGCTTGGTGGCGTTCGCCTTACATTTATATCTCATCCCTGTAACATTTAGTGGCGTCATCTAGATTGTTTATTATTATTCTGTTGATATTTACAGTTATCCTGTTTGTTTCTGACCATATTTTTAATATATTCGTAATTAGGTTTTTTTTCTAAATTCGCAATTATTTTCGTACTTTTAATAAATGTATGTAATTAAATTTAAATTAAACCATTTCCAGGTAGCGTTCACTTTAAATCTCTCCACGGATTTAATCAAAATAATCTATTTAACTAATTTTTTTTATTATTTTAGTGGACACAACCCCCATACCTTGCCCTTTTAAGGATTCTTTTACCTTCAGCTACAGCCGGGGTCACGGTGAATGTCGTAATCCAGTTTCTACAGTCGACTCTTGCACTGACGAATCACATCTCTTCTTTAAATTCCAGGCATGCGCAGATGTGCGCAACTCAGAAAGCAGAGGTTAGTTTTTCACCGTATTAATTTTGGCATTTCCGTAGATCAGCGGTAACTTTACGGATTTGCAAAGTTAAAATCCGGGGTTTTTCATTATATATATGATACGTTACGTGTTCAATACCTACTTTACTCGACTTTCTTGTGTGTGAGTTAATTATAAAAATAACATACATTTTATGGAAGTAAATGTAACTCTTCAGTGATTTACGTGTTTCGTTAAAAGTTTGGTGAGGCTCAGATAGTGCTGCCAGCATACCTATTAGAAACAGTTTTTATTTAAAGAAAAATCTAAATGCTTTCGAAAATATGTTATGATATTCAAAATATTGTAATAACGTTTTGTTTCTTATGATTCATAAGAGTGCTTGTATTTTTCGTATACACTGACCTCGTGTTTTAATATCTCGTGTCTGTATAGAAGAGAAATTGACGTGTTTTGGGTTATGGAAAGAAGGCTCCACGCGATATCTGATCGCCAAGATGGAACACAAAGATACAATCACGGACGAAGACAAGTTTCGCTGTTTTGTAAGTCCCTATATTATGTTCCATTAGATCTGTGTTTTGAAAGAAGTTAAACTAAAACACGATTCTCAAAACATTGCACGTGTACTCGTGTTAAGCCTAATCGGTGGAAACTGGACGTTCAACATGGCGACTATGCATTGTAACTAAAGAGCTGCAACAGACATATAAAAACTAGTTCTGGAAATACACGTACATCAAATTACCACGTGACCTTTCAAAACCAAATAATTAATCTATTCGTTCTCACTATATTAATTTATATATTAATACTAGGGGGGTAACTGGATATGGGGCTTGACTTCTGCCCCCCCCCTACAGCTTTTTAAATATTTTTCAAATAAAAAAATTGTGAGTAAAAATTAATACTTGATACAAATTTTTTATTCGAATAACTTTTACACGTAATTTTTAAGAATTAAAGGTTTATCCGAGTTTATAATTATCTAAGGGACATCTGGTGTTAAGTACAGAAGACACGTTTTGTATAATTTCATAGTTACTACTTGAGATACCTATTTTGGACTCAAAATACTA
>NW_013674367.1:0-7151 GCF_000517525.1 Limulus polyphemus | reverse complement strand
AACTACTAGGTAGTATAACACCAACTAAACTACTAGGTAATATAACACCAACTAAACTACTAGGTAGTATAACACCAACTAAACTACTAGGTAATATAACACCAACTAAACTACTAGGTAGTATAACACCAACTAAACTACTAGGTATATAACACCAACTAAACTACTAGGTAGTATAACACCAACTAAACTACTAGGTAGTATAACACCAACTAAACTACTAGGTGGTATAATACCAACTAAACTACTAGGTGGTATAATACCAACTAAACTACTAGGTGGTATAATACCAACTAAACTAATGGGTTATATAACACCAACTAAACTAATGGGTTATATAACACCAACTAAACTACTAGGTAATATAACACCAACTAAACTACTAGATAATATTTAGAAGTTATACAACCTCAAGGTAGTTTTGTAAATATTTATCCGTTAATTTTGAAGTTATCTCTAGTGAATTTTGTTTGGCAGAGAATTTTTCCGGGGCCAAGTGTCGTTTCCCGGAATGGTTTACTGAACATGCACACTGGCAGTCTTTGGACGGCTCTACGTTTTATAACACAGACAACAAGTTCAAGTCCTTCCGCATGATAAATAGTTCCCGAGAGGGTGACAGTGTCAGAGTATCTTGTAACAGGATCCGGAAACTGGAGGATTCTCTGTATGAAGCAACGGTTCAGGTGACGTCGGGATGGTAAGTTGAAATTTGATCTTTTTTTTTTTTTTTTAAGGAGGGGCGGGGAATTGGGGGGTTGACGGATATTCTAACGTTTGATGTTAATTGAATTTAGCGGTCCCTTGGTGCAAGTTCGTTTTGGAAGATGGGGGCAGAACATACTTCCTTTTTAAGGAGTGACCCCTTTTTTTAGGATTCTAGAATTTTGAGTAGCAAAATCGTTCTCAGTCTGACAGGTCAGAACACACACAAATAAATCACGTGGCCAGGTGAGTGTGAAACTAAACCACTCATGTTTACATCTTCCGTTTGTTCCGTTTTTATCTTTAGTGTCTTCCCACTTCAGCTGTTAAACTTGAATATGAGAATTTCGTATATTATTCTATGTTTGTTTATTAGATCCAGTTGTATTTGTACTTGTAGGAAGGATACCAGTTTTTTTCCCATGAAATTTTATAAATTAAGAAACATTTGGTTGCAGCCTATTTGTGTTTAGTGTAATCACCAATAGAAAATATACGTTCTTATGAGCTCCTTTTCCCTTACAGCAAGTTTGGAAACCGGGGGTACAAGTGTATGAGAATCCACAAGCGAACCCCACACGTTGTTGAAATACAGATGGGTAAGAACGTTTTACACTTAAGTAAGACTGCTTTTTGGAAAAATAAGATTTATTTTCAGAGGGGTATGAACCTTTTACAGATGAGCAATATTATTTTACTGGTAAATAAGACGTAGTTTTTCAGGTGGTTAAGATTGCTATTAACATCGTTTTTTATATTGATAATGTTGCTTTTCAGATGCGTTAAACAGATTACTAAGATTGTGTGTTTTATTGATAAGGTGTTGTATACAGAGGGGGTAAGATTGTTTTATACAGAGGGGGTAAGATTGTTTTATACAGAGGGGGTAAGAATGTTTTATACATAGGGGGTAAGAATGTTTTATACAGAGGGGGTAAGAATGTTTTATACAGAGGGGGTAAGATTGTTTTATACAGAGGGGGTAAGATTGTTTTATACAGAGGGGGTAAGATTGTTTTATACAGAGGGGGTAAGAATGTTTTATACATAGGGGGTAAGAATGTTTTATACAGAGGGGGGTAAGAATGTTTTATACAGAGGGGGTAATAATGTTTTATACAGAGGGAGGGTAAGAATGTTTTATACAGAGGAGGGTAAGAATGTTTTATACAGAGGAGGGTAAGAATGTTTTATACAGAGGGAGGTAAGAATGTTTTATACAGAGGGGGTAAGAATGTTTTATACAGAGGGTGTAAGATTGTTTTACAGAGGGGGGTAAGAATGTTTTATACAGAGGAGGGTAAGAATGTTTTATACAGAGGAGGGTAAGAATGTTTTATACAGAGGGGGGTAAGAATGTTTTATACAGAGGGGGGTAAGAATGTTTTTCTGATGTTTTAATTGGTTTTCAGTTTAATGGCTTCACCAAACTAAACAAATTTGATGTCTCTTTTAAACTCTGCTGCTGGACCTGGTTGACCTTCAACTTCGACCTGGAAATCAAACCCTCACCTCCATTCTGGCCTTGAATTACATCCCGTATATAACGTATTTGTTAAACAAACACCGTACCACGAGTTTGACACCGTAGTTAATTACATAGCACAGCTGCCACTCAGGTGGCGGTATACAAAAGCAACGTCTTTTCTCAACCGTACTTTGAAAACACGAAACTCCAGAAACCGTTGCCACGCCGTTCGTTTTCAAAAGATTAAATTTGTAAGCTAACTAAGTAAGGAAAATGTTCTCTACAATCAAACAAAACCGGTTCGAAGTCTAAAAAAAAATTTATCGCGTGATGGGGGGGGGGGTACTAGACCGAAGTGAAAGTAAATATATAAATGAAAGCTTGAAATGTAGTGGACGTTTTTCCAGTAAAAATGAGCTTTCTTGGGGGACAGCAGTTCGTCATAGTGTCCAGTATAATTGGTTCCACTAGGTCGAAGGCACATGTAGTACCTTGAAGAAACTTCTAGAGAAGGGGGGAGGGTCACTGATACCTCCTCACATTTCTTCTATTTCTAAATGTAGATAAACTCTTTTGGGCAAACCTCAGAACATATCCAGAGTGTCCTCTGTCTACATCGTTCTTTCTTCCAATCGTCGTCTCTGTTTTATAAATATTTGTATGTTTGAAAAACACATTAATATTATGCTGATAAATAGAGCTGTGAATCGCAGGAAAATAAGGTTATGAACTACAAGTTTTTATGGTTTGAAATAAAGGTGAATCGCGGGAAAATAAGGTTATGAACTACAAGTTTTTATGGTTTGAAATAAAGGTGAATCGCAGGAAAATAAGGTTATGAACTACAAGTTTTTATGGTGTGAAATAAAGGTGATATACCGGCGTCAGGTACATAATCAACACTTCCGGTAAGATATACTGGCGTGAAGTACATAACCAACACTTCCGGTAAGATATGTTGGTGTCAGGTACATAACCAACACTTCCGGTAAGATATAACAGTGTGATGTACATAACCAACACCTCCGGTAAGATATACTGGCGTGAAGTACCTAATCAACACCTCCGATACGATATAACGGTGTCAGGTACATAACCAACACTTCCGGTAAGATATACCGGAGTCAGGTACATAATCAATACTTCCGGTAAGATATACCGGTGTCAGGTACATAATCAACACTTCCGGTAAGATATAACGGTGTCAGGTACATAATCAACACTTCCGGTAAGATATAACGGTGTCACGTATATAACCAACACCTCCGGTAAGATATACTGGCGTGAAGTACATAATCAACACCTCCGGTAAGATATAACGGTGTGATGTACATAACCAACACTTCCGGTAAGATATACCGGCTTGAAGTCCATAACAAATACTTCCGGGGGGGGGGTCGTTAGTGTGCTGAACTGTGAATCCTATGGTCTACGGTTAGTGTCCCGTTGTTTTGGGTTATATCAGTGAAGTTCAAATCATTATTGGATTTAAGTATCCCAAGAGTTGGCGGTCGGTACTTTAACTATCAGTTCAAAATTAGGAACGGCTATCTCAGGTAGCTATTGTGTAGATTTGCATAAACATTTCGAAACAAGTGAGTTTATATTTCGTTTACTCAATAGCTTATGGTTGTGAACATTTAAAGTGTTTACCTGTCCCAAGAACGTGCAACGTGCTCTCTTGATGTCAGTAATAAAATGTTAACAAACAACCACGTATTATGTTCAGGCACGATTATGAATTAAGACATAACCCAACTGGGTTACTTGTAAGTTTTATGTGAATTTATCGATTAGTTTTCCTGGTCTCTTCGTAACTTTTTTTTTTTAACATAATATTCAGTGGAGTTTAGAATTCGATCAACTGAACTGGAGCACCAGGGGCAGGCAACGTTTTCCAGCCTTGGGCAAAAATAGGGGCAGTAGAGTGAATCTCTGAGCGAACCAGACAGTTTTTTGTTTAGGTGTAAACACCACTTTGTATAACACACACAGATTAGCTTGCCGCGCGCTATTCATGCCTCACGTGCAGTGCAGATCAGACACCGTGGAAAAAATTGCTCATGTTCTGACTAGTTTTTTTTTTTCGTTTCTCTCCATAAATCCACACTTTTCAACATCTTGCATCGTTTAAATCCTGGGTTCGACTCCCCCCGTGGTGGACAAAGCGTAGATGGCACATTGTGTAGCTTTTCACTAAAAACAACAACTTGTCTTACGAAATAAGTGGTACTCTCTTGAGAGTGTACGTTTAATTAAAAGTGTTTAATTGTGCTAACAAACGTTAAGAAATTGTAATTCATGCAACACTCCGGGAGGAATTCCCTTACTTAAAACGTTTCGTGTGTTATGTCTTGCTCTTCTTTTTGTTTCATCAAGAATGACACTTTTTTTTTTCATCTCGCTATAAAATATTATTATTATTCACTACGCACTATTTTTGGTATATCACAGTTATTGGGATATCCGTCAGAGCTGAAAACTGTAAAAGGTAAAGCTAGCACAATTAAGTGTAAAACACGACTATGTCTGGAAATAGAACTAGTTTTCGCAAACAGTTACAAAGACATTTCAAAAGGCAGGACTCCTGCAGGCATATTTCGAATTTCTGTATTTCTTTTCGTGTAAAATGTAGCCTACTTTTTTGAGATGTACCAGCGTTGAATAAAATGTCACTTGAAAGATGTGTACTTGGAAAGACAAACTTGTGAAAAACTGTCTTAAAAAAAAAAAGAACGTGTCACGTTATTTTGTTTTTGCCTGATGTCATTTCTAGGTTTATATATGGTAGGTGTCGCCAGGTTTTAGGCTTGTCGACGGTGTTTCTCCGTGGGCTGTGACATCACGCTTCACGTGACTCCAAGTAGCCATTTAGCTTACTACTTGTGTCACTATTCAGTTTAAAGAATTTTACACCTGTACCAACAAATGCTTAAATAACCTAGAAGGACCGGTTCCAGCGAATTAATATATAGTTTCAGTATCAACAATTTTTTTCCTTTCATTTCCATCATCCCAGTCAATCTACAAAAAAAAGTCCATCTTCTCGGACTTCTGTCGGTAGCCAAGTTTGGACTGAGTTAATTCAGCTCAGAAGTATAGCCAGTGAAACAATCTTGGTCAAACTAACGTATAAAATAAAAACAAAAGTTAGTCAAGTGTGAGTGGATTGAGTCAGTGTAGTTCAGAAATTCTAGTCGTCAAGTGTGAGTGGATTGAGTCAGTGTAGTTCAGAAATTCTAGTCGTCAAGTGTGAGTGGATTGAGTCAGTGTAGTTCAGAAATTCTAGTCGTCAAGTGTGAGTGGATTGAGTCAGTGTAGTTCAGAAATTCTAGTCGTCAAGTGTGAGTGGATTGAGTCAGTGTAGTTCAGAAGTTCTGGTAGTCAAGTGTGAGTGGATTGAGTCAGTGTAGTTCAGAAGTTCTCAATTTCTGAACTACACTGACTCAATCCACTTACACTTGACTACCAGAACTTCTGAACTACACTGACTCAATCCACTCACACTTGACTACAATTTCTGAACTACACTGACTCAATCCACTCACACTTGACAACTAGAACTTCTGAACTACACTGACTCAATCCACTCACACTTGACTAGAACTTCTGAACTACACTGACTCAATCCACTCACACTTGACGACTAAAATTTCTGAACTACACTGACTCAATCCACTCAATATTTCGGGCTATGAAACAGGAAAATGCATTCATGGCAAAGTAACATAGTTTTTGTACCCTAGAAACAAACACGTGAGAACATAACTAACATAGTTTTTGTACCATAGAAACAAACACGTGAGAACATAAGTAACATAGTTTTTGTACCCTAGAAACAAACACGTGAGAACATAACTAACATACATAACGTTTTGGATGTGCTTTGGTGACCATGTTTTAGTCAGAGATCACGTCTTTCTCACGCTACACGATTAGATGGACTTGTACATACAGTTGTAAGGTAATTATATATATATCAACTCGTGTTTTAGTCCTAAAACACGAGTTGATATATATATAATTACCTTACAACTGTATGTACAAGTCCATCTAATCATGTAGCGTGAGAAAGACGTGATCTCTCGAGGCCTACAGGGGTTCGAACCCAGCTTGCGATAAAAGTACGCCAGTAATAACCTATAGAGTGAGCCTTTAAATATTTATTTTTTTGTCGTTGTCTTATGATAAGTAGTTTGTTATCTAAAGATAATTCCTATGTATTAATGACATTTAAATTTCATTCAGATCCTCATCGTACTAAACATAATATTTAATGTTTTATTAGCCTCGTAACTTTATTTCTTAACACGTGCAGTGCTCCAGCCGTGTTAACGTGAAACTGAAACTACGACTTAACATGTTCTAGTCGTTCAAATATTATTTATGTGAAATTACTGATGTAGAAAAGGTGGTACCGGTTTGATGACAGAGATGCTCCAGTCATTTGTACTCGTTAATTTTGCGTACCTCGTGTTACCTTGACGACGGTTGCCGTACCGGTTAATGTAACAGACTTATTTTGTTTTTCAACAGGTAAGGAAGTGTTTCATGCCGGTGAATCACGTTACCTTGACAACGGTGAAGCCTGTTCTCGGGAGACTTTCGATTCAGCTAATGAGGGATATGTAACACTGACGAGTAAGTGATCTAATTTGTTACAATCAACAGCCAACAACTGATCTACCTAACAAGAAACAATACAGATGTACTATATACTGACTCGTGTTGTGAGTCTGAGAACCTGTTAAAGCTGTGTTATGTGTCTGAGAACCTGTTAAAGTTTTGTTATGAGTCTGAGAACCTGTTAAAGCTGTGTTATGAATCTGAGAACCTGTTAAAGTTTTGTTATGAGTCTAAGAACCTGTTAAAGCTGTGTTATGAGTCCGACAACCTGTTAAAGCTGTGTTATGAATCGGAGAACCTGTTAAAGTTTTGTTATGTGTCTGAGAACCTGTTAAAGCTGTGTTATGAGTCT
>NW_013674366.1:24635-28990 GCF_000517525.1 Limulus polyphemus | reverse complement strand
CTACCCTATCTCATGTTTCAACCTACTCTATAGCATATTTCAACCTACCCTATCTCATGTTTCAACCTACTCTATAGCATATTTCAACCTACCCTATCTCATGTTTCAACCTACTCTATAGCATATTTCAACCTACCCTATCTCATGTTTCAACCTACTCTATAGCATATTTCAACTTACCCTATCTCATGTTTCAACCTACTCTATAGCATGTTTCAACCTATCCTATGTCATGTCTCAACCTATCCCATAGCATGTATCAACTTATCGCGTGCTCCAACCTACCCCATAGCATGTTTCAATCTACTCCATAGCATATCTCAGTATACCCCATAGTATTTTCGACATACCTCATAGCATGTATCAACCTACCTTATAGCATGTTTCAACCTACCGTATAGCATGTCTCAACCTAACCCATAGCATGTCTCAACCTACTCTATAGCATGTTTCAACCTACCGTATCCCATGTCTCAACCTAACCCATGCCATCTTTCAACCTACCCTATAACATGTCTCAACCTACCATATAACCTGTTTCAACTTACAGTATCCCATGTTTCAACCTACCCTATAGAACGTTTCAACCTACCCTATAGCATGTTTCAACCTACCCTATAGCATGTTTCAACCTACCCTATAGCATGTTTCAACCTACCCTATAGCATGTTTCAAACCACCTTATAGCATGTCTCAGATTATTCCATCGTACCTCTCAACCTACCCCATAGTGGTTCAACCTACTCCATAGCATGTTTCAACCTACCCTATAGCATCTTTCAACCTACCTTATAGCATCTTTCAACCTACCCTATAGCATGTCTCAACCTACCCTATAGCATGTCTCAACCTACCCTATAGCATGTTTCAACCTACCCTATAGCATGTTTCAACCTACCCTATAGCATGTTTCAAACCACCTTATAGCATGTCTCAGATTATTCCATCGTATCTCTCAACCTACCCCATAGTGGTTCAACCTACTCCATAGCATGTTTCAACCAATCCCGCTTATGAGGCTGGTTGAAGCATTTACTTTACATTTGAATTTTTTCACAGATGTTTTTGAATGAATTCACGTTTTAGAAACATGTAGTTATAGCTAACAGATACATCTAATAAACCATGTTAAAATACGTTTCTTAGTTGAATGACTTATCCTAGACCCCCCCCCCCCAGTGGCACAACGGTATGTCTGCGGACTTACTACGCTAGAATCCGAGTTTCGAAACCCGTGGTGGGCAGAGCACAGATAGCCCATTGTGTAGCTTTGTGCTTAATTACAAACAAACAATATTCGTGGCTCCCCAGTGGCACAGCGGTATGTATGCGGACTTACAACGCTAGAATCCGTGTTTCGATACCCGTGGTGGGCAGAGCACAGATAGCCCATTGTGTAGCTTTGTGCTTAATTACAAAACAAACAAACAGACTTATCCTAAAAAATCGTAAGTGGAAACTTTTCAAACCAGACTCGCTCTCTCTCTCCCATCCTATATGTTGACACCAAAGAGGCATAACATATTTCTATACGTTTTATTAAATGTAAATTATTAGATTATACATTTTTGCTATCATCACATCAGTAGTAAGGTTTTACTTTATTGACACTGGTATGATATCACTAGACGTACAACTAATAAGGCTTTAATATGTACGAAGTGATTTAATATCATTAAAGGAACAGTTAGGTCATACTAGATATGAACTGGTGTGATATCATAAAGAAACAAGTAGGTTATACTTCGTTAATAATGGTATAATATAATTAAATGCATAGTTAAATTATACTATGTATGATTTGGCATTATATCATTAAAAAGCATAGTTAAGTTACACTAAGTATGAATTGGTATGATATCATTAAAAGCATATTTAAGTTACATTAAGTATAAATTGGTATTATATCATTAAAAGCATATTTAAGTTACATTAAGAATGAATTGGTATGATATCATTAAAAGCATATTTAAGTTACATTAAGTATAAATTGGTATTATATCATTAAAAGCATATTTAAGTTACATTAAGTACGAATTGGTATTACATCATTAAAAGCATAGTTAAGTTACACTAAGTATGAATTGGTATGATATCATTAAAAGCATATTTAAGTTACGTTAAGTATGAATTGGTATTACATCATTAAAAGCATATTTAAGTTACATTAAGTACGAACTCTTATGATATCGTTATAGGCATAGAATAGTTATACTAAGTATATGAACGGGTATGATATCTTAAAGACAGAATTAATTAGTATTAAGCATGAACTGTATGACATCATTCAGATTATAATTCGCATAAAAAATATTATTAAGTTTGCGCAAGTCTTTATGAATAGCGGCGCTAAAGTTAGCGTTAACATTTGAACTAAACTACAAGATTATGGAAGATCGAGTCTGGAAGCTGGACCGAGTTATGAAAGATCGTGTATGGAAGCTGGACCGAGTTATGAAAGATCGTGTATGGAAGCTGGACCGAGTTATGAAAGATCGAGTATGGAAGCTGGATCGAGTTATGAAAGATCATGTATGGAAGCTGGATCGAGTTATGAAATATCTAATCTGGAAGCTGGATCGAGTTATGAAAGATCATGTCTGGAATATGGATTGAGTTATGAAAGATCGTGTATGGAAGCTGGATGGAGTTGTGAAAGATCGAGTATGGAAGCTGGATTGAGTAATGAAAGATCGAGTATGGAAGCTGGATCGAGTTATGAAAGATCGAGTATGGAAGCTGGATGGAGTTATGAAAGATCGAGTATGGAAGCTGGATTGAGTAATGAAAGATCGAGTATGGAAGCTGGATCGAGTTATGAAAGATCGTGTATGGAAGCTGAATCGAGTAATGAAAGATCGAGTCTGGAATATGGATTGAGTAATGAAAGATCGAGTATAAAGGCTGTATTTAGTTAAAAGTATCGAGTATAAAGGCTGGATTTAGTTAAAAGTATCGAGTACACATGTTGGATATAATTATAGAACTAAGTTTTCGGTAGAAAAAGGAATTATTTTCTTTCTTCTTTCCAGTCTATCAAAAAAAATCAAAACCAGCTTTCTCCCACATTTCTAAAAAAATTCAACTCTCTTTATTTTATTTTATGCCATCATGGATTCTCATTTTCAATCTAACTGTCCTTATTCTGAAGATGTAAGTGTTACGATATTGAATACTTTTGCAACCGAATGTTTTTGTGTATAAAATATATTTCTTACACTGATAATGTTTTCTCTTTCATGACGATCAGCTTACAAATAATTGTATTTTTAATATCTATGTTCATAGCTGTATTGATGTTTTTACTTATCATGTGATAATCGTATCATTCAAGAAAGGATACAAAAGGAATCACAACGTTTCTGGTTCTGACATTAAAACAATAATGGATCTTCTGAAGAACCCAGTAAAAACTCCTTTGTAAAACCTACAGAACAATAGGACTTTCCCATTTTCAACAAAATCTGACTTTGCTTATCTTAAACACTTTAGAGAGAGACTGAATGTTTTGGAAACACTGTCTCTCAAATCTAAGCTGACACTTGAGAAAGAACAATATCAGTTGGCCAATAAAGTGTTATTATAATACACATCTTTTCCGGTGGAACAGGGGTAAGCTTACGAACTTCTAACGCTAATGTCCAGGGTCCGATTCCCCACGGTGAACACAGCAGATAGCCCAATGTGGCTTTGCTCTAAAACAAACAAATATACAAACTTTTAATACACACACAGACACATATATGCATATATAGTTGTTAGAATATTTATAATAGATTCATATAGTGAGTTCCATAACTTTCAAAGGTTGTTTATTCTTAAGCCCATTAGAATGAACTCGTGTCATAATTTTTGATATATCAAAATAATTGACGAAATGTGAAATATCCAAAGTCGGAAGCTTCTTAGAAAATTTAAAATGGGTTGAAGAACTAATTAAAAGTTAAGAATAAAGAGTGAACCCACAATTTTAAATAATCTTTCCGGGAATCTAATTGCTTTCTAAGTTCATATTCTTTCGTTTATAAAGGACAATAAAACTACACAATTGAATGAGAACTAATTAGTTTTTTTTGCATGTCTTATTGTGTTATTTATGTGGTGAAACGAGTGGAATATTTCTTGAAGATTAATAAGTTACAGTTTGTGTTAAGTAAAATAAGTTACAGTTCGTGTTAAGTAAAATAAGTCACAGTTCGTGTTAAGTAAACTAAGTCATAGTTTGTGTTAAGTAAAATAAGTCACAGTTCGTATTAAGTAAAATAAGTCACAGTTTGTGTTAAGTAAAATAAGTCACAGTTCGTGTTAAGTAAAATAAGTCCCAGTTCATGTTAAGTAAAATAAGTCACAGTTTG
>NW_013674366.1:23326-23917 GCF_000517525.1 Limulus polyphemus | reverse complement strand
CAGTTCATGTTAAGTAAAATAAGTCACAGTTTGTGTTAAGTAAAATAAATCACAGTTCGTGTTAAGTAAAATAAGTTACAGTTCGTGTTAAGTAAAATAAGTTACAGTTTGTGTTAAGTAAAATAAGTCACAGTTCGTGTTAAGTAAAATAAGTCACAGTTTGTGTTAAGTAAAATAAGTCACAGTTCGTGTTAAGTAAAATAAGTCACAGTTTGTGGTAAGTAAAATAAGTCACAGTTCGTGTTAAGTAAAATAAGTTACAGTTCGTATTAAGTAACAGTTTGTGTTAAGTAAAATAAGTCACAGTTCGTGTTAAGTAAAATAAGTCACAGTTCGTGTTAAGTAAAATAAGTCACAGTTTGTGTTAAGTAAAATAAGTCACAGTTCGTGTTAAGTAAAATAAGTCACAGTTCGTGTTAAGTAAAATAAGTTACTGTTTGTGTTAAGTAAAATAAGTCACAGTTCGTGTTAAGTAAAATAAGTTACAGTTCGTATTAAGTAACAGTTTGTGTTAAGTAAAATAAGTCACAGTTCGTGTTAAGTAAAATAAGTTACAGTTCGTATTAAGTAACAGTTTGTGTTAAGTAAAAT
>NW_013674366.1:12037-22326 GCF_000517525.1 Limulus polyphemus | reverse complement strand
AAGTAAAATAAGTTACAGTTCGTGTTAAGTAAAATAAGTCACAGTTCGTGTTAAGTAAAATAAGTCACAGTTCGTGTTAAGTAAAATAAGTAACAGTTTGTGTTAAGTAAAATAAGTCCACAGTTCGTGTTAAGTAAAATAAGTCACAGTTCGTGTTAAGTAAAATAAGTCACAGTTCGTGTTAAGTAAAATAAGTCACAGTTCGTGTTAAGTAAAATAAGTTACAGTTTGTGTTAAGTAAAATAAGTCACAGTTCGTGTTAAGTAAAATAAGTTACAGTTTGTGTTAAGTAAAATAAGTCACAGTTTGTGTTAAGTAAAATAAGTCACAGTTCGTGTTAAGTAAAAATGAGGATATTTATTGTTTTCATTAAAAACAAAATACCAGAATTGAAATCAATACAGTGTTACTACGTTACTCTGGTACAAATATGTCACTCGGATTGTTTGAGTCCATGTTTTTATTGTAAATTTAATCTCTGATTGGATCAGTTAATTAATTAATTCAACATTTCGTTAAGATACGAGATGTATTATCATCGTGTTTCCTGTTAACGATAAACCAGTTAATTTTTGTTCCGGTTTGGAAGTGATGAAAAGCGGGAGTTATCAAAGACATCAAACGTTCGAAATGCTAAATTATATATATATATATATATATAAACAACTAAAAATTCGGCGTGTGTTTAGTTTTAAACTTAAACAAATTGATAGAATTTCTTTAATAGTATTGAATCTCTGACGTACTTTTCGTAACTTAAATAAAATTATTTACTAAATTAAAGTAATTCTTGGATACTACATGATTTCGCACTGCAAGCTGTAAAGGAATGTGAAAGTTTGAAACAGTTAAAAACATATAGTTTTTTTTTCACAGCAATACTGTGAGTCTAGGACAATGAAATCTTTACGATTATTTGATTGCGACGTTTGTTTCTTTATAGAACGAAGTGAACTAAAATCATTTATTGAACGTCAAAGGAGATTCGAAGGATTAGTAATGGAAAAAACAACAACAACAATAGAACCTAAAATTCAATGATTATAAATTAATAGTTCATCAACTAGGTGAGAATTGTTTTCTAAAAGTTTACATTAAATCGTTTGATTGGACGTTTATACCATTTCAAAATTATAAATGAGTAAGATAAAAAAAAACAACAACACAAGTTTGATTACTGATTGAGAATGCTAGGTACGAGACACGACAGATTTTTTACACAAATGAACCACGTGATATCATACCTTCAGTCGTCAATTCTACCGATTCCGGACTCAGCGGTACTTCTGAGGGCTCATAACACTAAAAATAGGGTTTCGATACCCGCAGTGAGAACAGTACAGGTATCGCAATTTGTAGTTTTGGGTTTAGTTGCGGACAAACAAAGAAACACTGAGTCCGGTGAGAATTATGTTAAATATTAGCCCCCCAGTGGCACAGCGGTATGTCTGCGGACTTACAACGCTAGAAACTGGGTTTCGATACTCGTGGTGGGCAGAGCACAGATAGCCCTTGTGTAGTATTGTGCATAATTAAAAACAAACAAACCAAATCATTAAGCAAATTAGTGAACTTTCGTCACAGCGAAAGAAAATAATAAAGGTGAAAACAAAAAAGATATTGAAAACAGAAAGGTGTATCACCGAAATCTTTAAATTTAAACTCAACAGAAAAATGATCATTTAAGAGCTGTAATGCTCACGTAAAGGCTTTAAGAATAAAAAACGAATCAACTATTTTTTTTGTAAGACATCATTACTGAAATGTCCACTATTATTATTTTAATAAGGTTTTAACTTTGTAGAATAAAAGAAAATAAATAGATATTGCAGAAACTACAATTCAAATTTCAATTAATTATACTTTGTCTCTTTGTAGTTAAGCGCAAAGGTACACGATAGGCTATCTATGCTGTGCCCACCAAGAGTGTCGAAACCCGGCTTGTACCAGTGTGAGCCCGCAGACTTACAGCTGAGCCACTGGTGGACATTAACTCAAATAACCGGCAATCACAATACATATACGCAGCAGGACATAATAAACAAACGCGGGTGTGAAGAAAACATGACTGAAAATGGTACGTTTATACGTGTGGGATATACATATTTCAATCATATGATGAACTAATGCTTAATTGAATAACGCAAAAAGAGAATAAGAACAAGTTATGATTTTAATAATTACACCGTTTCGACCCGTAGTGTCCGGTCATGATCAGGTAAGAGTTACATTCTTTTTAGCGATGGTTTGGTTTGTCATGAATTTCGCGCAATGCTATAAGAGAGCTATCTCCGCTAGCCGTCCCTAATTTAGCAGTGTAAGACTAGAGGGAGGGCAGCTAGTCATCACCTCCCACCGCCAACTACTGGGCTACTCTTTTACCAACGAATAGTGGGATTGAACGTCACATTATAACGCCCGCACGGTTGAAAGGGCGAGCATGTTTGCTGGGATGGGGAATCGAACCCGCGACCCTCAGATTGCGAGTCGAGTACTCTAACCACCTGGAACAGTGATATTCAGAATGAGTTACATATATGTGTGAATTCTACAAAAAAAAAGATTCCCGCACATCGAATCTACAAAAGAGGGATTAAAAGAATTCAATTAAAATTTTAGGTTTATTTTACAATTACAAAAATATCCCTGTATGAGAAGACATAACGTAAGGATTTTGATGGTTAGTGATTACTCTAAGTTAGGAGTTGTGCAATAGGTGAACACAATTTTTAGAGGAGCAGGTTCAACACATTGAACATATAATATATATTTAGGGCTCTACGTCAGACTATTCTGTAAATATGTTTTTCACCTATACGTTTAAACATTTGATTTGTTGCAATATTCGTGACAGTTGCGATTGATTTTGCTTAGGAGGAACAAGCCATATGCTCACGCGAGCACTTACACAGCACTTCATTTAATGATCAAGATATCCTGCGGCTTGACTCTTTAACAAAGCTTGTCATTCCATTGAACACTTGAAAGTAAATTGCCCACATGAGACACGCACATACACACACACACAGGGAAACACCAATCAAAGATTCGCAATCGAGATATAAGTAATTTTTTAATTAGATTGTGTAATTCCTTTTGATATAAACGAACAGTTCGGCTCTTTATAAATTTTAAAGTAACTCTTTTATTGTTTTTTTTAAATTGTTCAAATTATGTTTTAGTGTTTCGGGACATCGGTAAGTTTAAGGGTTTACAACGATAAAATCCAGAGCTCGATTCTCCGCGGTGGACATAGCAAATAGGCCATTGTGGATTTGCCCTAAGACAAACAAAAATATTTTAATGTTTTTTGAATTTATTCACAATAATTTTTTTTGATATTTTTTATACATTTTTATTTCCTTATTTTTAGCCACGGCATGGCGTCTCATTTTATGACTCTGAGTTTTTTCTTCTTGTTTTTTCAAGTCCAAACTTTTAGATCATAGCTCCTTCATCTCTTGATCGATGTGAGATCGAATTACAGTTTTGGACTCAGGAGGCAAAACCCTTTCGATTGATGTATTTAAAACGACCAAGGTTTCATAGATTAATTTACTTTAATACTGCCTAAAAGAATTTCAATCTTAGGGTAGGCTGGTAAAGATCCTGATGAGTAATAAAATCGAATCGGGAATACGCGCGCTCCAAGCTTGGTATTGCTGGCGCACAAATATATAGCTAATACAAAGTAAAAAAAAAGTTTTGTTTGTTATGAATTTCGCACAAAGCTATATGAGGGCTATCTGCGTTAGAACTCCCTAATTTAGCAGTGAAATACTAGAGGTAAGGCAGTCATTACCACCCACCTCCAACTCTTGGGCTACTCTTTTAATTACGAATATCGGTGGGTGGTGAATACTAGCTGCCTTCCTTCTAGTCTTTCACTGCTAAATTAGGGACGACTAGGGCATACATCCCTCGTGTAGCTTTGCGCGAAATTCATAACGAACCGTTTGATCGACTTTATGTTGTTTATATGATGGAATCCATGTCTGTGTGCCCAATAGAATTCATATAAAATGAGCTTAGGTTTTGTTTGTAGATTAAAGGGAAAAAACAAAAAACAAAGCAAACGATTTTCTTAGTTGTTTTTAAATTGGATTTAATAAGCTTTCGACAGATTAGCAGTTCCTTTGCCTACTGTCTCTGACATGTGTACACTAAATCCTACAAGGCGTCTCCAAGATGTCGTTTTGTGAACTTAATCTTCATTTTCTTTAAATGATTTCAAATCAGTAGAAGCTTATTCATGGGTTTGAAATATTTTCTTGTGTCGTTATTGTTGAAAATTGATGGTAGAAACCACATTAATACAATCTTTGTTAGGATCAGGAAAATGGAAAGAAGTGAAAATACGGGAGATTTGTGAACTGTTCAAAAGAACACAGCGCTTGTTTGAATTAATATCCTTATACTTTTCACAATAAATATTTTTAGATTATTCAGACTCTGTCAAAGCCTCAATAGTAAGAACCAAACGATAATCAAAGTGTTATAGGAGTAAGTAGTGTTAAGAAATAAATATGAAGAATGATTTATTGCAAACCTGTTGTTTGTAGTTAGTGTTATACAGCCTTGGCTAAAATGTTTGGATATAAAATCATTATTAGTATTATGTGTCAATCTGAGAAATGCATGGTATATCAAGCACGTACATATGTAGCTTGAATAATGAGACTGGTTCTATGGACATCATGAACAATTTTTAGAACAGCAAAGAATTTTATCAGACACCTGTAGAAAGATGTATAATTCAGCATTTCACCTATCACAACAAAACCTTACCAAAACATATATAATGGCAAAATATAGCATCAAATTATTATAAATAGCGTCTGTAACTTTATATTAGTTCATATTAAAATATTGGTCCTCCTCGTACTCTAATAACCTCTGCAAGGCGACGTGGCATGCTGTCGATGAGGTTATTGATGTAAACCATCGTGATTTCATCCCAACTCGTCACTAGAAAGCGCTAAAATTCAGCTCCAGTAGCTGGTTTAGGGTCGTTGTTATCAATTTTCCGGCTCAGTTCTGCTCAACAGTTCTCAATGGGATTACAATCTGGAGAATTTATTGGCGATAGCAATTTTGTAACGTCCTCCTGGTCGAGATAATCCTGTACACCACGCGGACTGTGGGCAGTGGCATTATCGTTCTGGAAAATAAAGTCATTACCAAACCTTGCCGTAGCATATGGCAAAAATATAGTCTTCATGTGATGCTTGTAAGAGGCCCATTGATGTTTTCCTGGAGGATATGAAAAATAGTTTTTCCACCATGATGAATAGCTGCCAAAACGGGTACTACACCACCTCCTGTGTATTCCCTCATCTGCTCTCCAGGCAAAAGACGAACACGAAACCACCCATCAGCTTTAACAAGCCGGCAACAGGACTGATCTGAAAAGATGAGTTGTCGCCAGTGTCCTAACTGTTAGTTGGCATGTTGTCTTGTTGTTGTGGTGAATTGTAGTTAATATCGGTTTGCAGGTAGCCATTCTTGCAAAATAACCTTGTTTGGCCAGTTTCCTATTCACTGTTCCTCTGGATAGCGTGGAATAAATGTGTTCATTCCATTCCTGTCGTAAGGTGTTGCAAGACTTTTTTTCGGCCTTGACGTATTAACTTGATCAAAACACGGTCATCTCGGGTAATTTTACGGCGTCTACGAGTAGACTGTCCTGTAGTCCAATGACGTTTCAGGATTCTGGATACATTACGCTTGGGGTACCCTACTGTCCTAGCAAAATCTGTTTACTTCATATCATTTCTGGACAGTCTAACAATTTGACGCCCTATAACTTCTGGCAGGTGACTCTACACCAAGTATAGAGAAATTGTCTGAAAAATTCGTTGATCTGTTTCGAAAAAGATTATACCAAAAGTACACCCTTTTATACAAAACAGGTGTGTATGTGGGTAATGACGAACAAATACTCAAAACAACTTATACAGACCAGAATAATGTTTTTCCGATCATATCTTTACCTTCTCGAAAACAAACTAACTTTTTATAACTTAATTTTCTTGTTCTCGCTACAGAACTCTCTTTAAAAACAACAACACAAAAAAAAACACGAAAAAAGGTTCTATTTCGGTCTAGGTGCATTAAACTAAGAACAAAACAATGTTTTACAAAGACGTTCAAACATAGAAACTCCATGTGGCATTATTGTCTAAACATTTAATATGTTTTGCTGCTGACGTGTGTAGCGAGTCACGACAGCTTTATGTCAAGAACAGTGTTTCTAAATACAAAATCTCAAAAGAAACTTATTTCTGTGGGAGAAAAACTAGTGTTAAGAAATAAAGAAAATAAGTCTGATTGTTGAAACTCATTTCGTGCAGTTCTTGATGAAAACACGATTGCATGGAAGAATCTTTTTTTTTTTATATAAATTTTCAAGCTAAAACAGGTTGATATTGGTTCAAGCCTTAGTCGAGTCCCGTTGTACTCAGTTCGGTTTTGGAAACAACAAGACTGTACGGATACAAAGGATGCAAAATAGAGTTTGAAGAATGCTTCCAACTTTCGTCAACACTAGCTTTGTGTGTATAGTGTTCTGAGTGCTCATTTAAATACCACAGTGAACCTCAATAGTAAAAAAATCAAACTGCAGTTCAAGTGTTCTAGGAATACCCGTTGTCAAGGAATGAATCACAGTGGCGAATAACGTGCAACCAAAACACCATAATATATATATATATATATAGTTTATAGATCACCATGTCAATATTACAGTCTTATTGCTCGACTGCCTTTGTCCAGGGTTAATGATGAGGGGCGCAATTCCCTGAAACTAGTCTAACTCAGTGACAAGAGGTGAATGATTGAATGATAAAGTAGGCTTGAGATTTCTTTCTAATGTCTTAAAAAGCTTGTCTGCTGAATAATTCAGAATAGTAGGTTGGTAGCATCAATTATACAAAAATCCCCAAAAACCCTTCTAAATATGGGTTCACTGCGGTGTGTAAAAGACAAAAAAAAAACCCAAACAAACAAAAGAACCATATAGATAATTTATAGATCACCGCTACAAGAAGCTTAGTTTTTTTTTTCGATTTGTCCAGGGTTAGTGATGAGCGAGGAAAAGTCTTGAAATCTCAGTGACAAATGAAAAATCGAATAATAGACTGGGCATCTTTTCTAACAATTCTGAATATATTTTGAAACACCTAAATTTATTTTCCAAAGAAAGAATAAAACAAAAGGATGTTTTATGTGAAATATAAGATTTCGTTGCCAATAAACTATTTGTTTCTAGTGCTGACATCTGTTGTGAATTTCTAAACATTTCAGAACTTTTGAGAAGTTACTAAAGCACGCTTATTGGAATGACTGTAACAAAACTTATTTACATTTGGAATTGGAGCTTTAGATTAATAACAATAAACTGGTTACTGATTTGGGACTGGATATCGAAGAGGTATTAAAATGTTCAAAAGATTGCAATTTTGTTTCAACTCTTTATCATAGACTCCGATTAATAACGTTTGTACGTTGTCTCTGCAGATCACACGAAACTCACAAACAAACAAAGAAAGTATCCCCCCAGTGGCACAGCGGTATGTCTGCGGACAGAGCAGAGATAGCCCATTGTGTAGCTTTCTGCTTAGCTACAAACAAACAAGTTATTTAAAGGATACTCGAGCGAAAAGTTGCAAAAACCTCAAAAAAATTCGACAATTCAAAAAAGAATAAAAATAGAAAATGTAAGTTGTGTACTTCTGGTTGTTTTTGTGGCAAAGCTACTAAAACTAACTGACTACAGGGAAGGCAGTCGGTCAATAGAACTCTACATAGATTACACACCATCCAAAACTGCGAGAATTATTTTATTGTATAGCACGGATTCGAACCAAGCTCTGAAATCCAGAGCTCTTCCACAGCGCCAACCCACGCTCTATTTCTTCTATGAGTAACGTGTCAATTCTTTCTATTACTTCTATGAGTAACGTTTCAATTCTTTATACTCAACTGAGCTAGAACATTGATATGTATAGGAGTAGATAGCTAGGTAGGTAGGAGTAGGTATTTTAACATAATGTTAAAATATTACAGTCACACTTATTACACGTCTCATGCTTCAAATGAAGTGACCCAGAGATATGACTCATGTTAAGCTGCTTATATATATATATTTTGTTTTTTCATACTCGTCTCACGATATGATATTAAACTGTAGTCTGGTCTTATTTACGGAGTTCAGAGTTCATTTTGGTAGAGTTAAGTTTATCGGTATATTTCGACGACGTGCCTTGAGCTCATGCAAATATTGTGTTTCGTTTATGATATGAACATCGGACACGTGAGAGTGCTATACGAAGCTTAGAACGTATATCACGTCGTCGAAAAACTTTGTTTTTCCTCAACACAAATATTAATTTCCCGGGAAATTTGTTATATTTGCTTCGCACAACTATAAATGACCATAAGGGCTTACTTCCACGTCAGAATTTATTCGTTTCAAATTAGAGAAATCGAAAATAAGTATGTCTGCGGACTTACAATACCCGTTTCGATACCCGTTGTGGGCAGAGCACAGATAGCCCATTGTGTAGCTTTGTGCTTAATTACAAACAAACAAAAACTGTTTGTTCATGATGTTAAAACATGATTTAGAAGCTGTACCTGAAAAAACTGTGTACATAATTATTAATCGCGTCAACATTTGATAACGAATTGAAAATATAGTCTAAATTTCTCGGATTAAAAAAAAATCTAATAACACAAATAATCTGCCAACACTAATAACACAAAGAAACTATTAATTTGGAATAAATGTAAGTTGGCCACAAGCGATATACGTTTGATGTTTAAAAACAAATTTGAATATACCAGTAGCGAGTTAAAAAAGATCTATATTATAAAACGTCTTGTCTGTCTGTCTGTCCGTGACGAGAAATTTCTAACTTTTTGATCTTTGATCTCCATGAACCTTCCAGGAGTTCTTAGGTATGCCTCAGAGGAATGGAATTTGGTATTCCAATATCCGTTATTCTACCCATTTTTTTCCGATTTTTAAAAGTTTGAGAGCCATTAAAATGTTTTTCCCTTGCTATGACTTAGTGTCTACTTATCAAACTCTGATACGGCCCAGATCTTCGGGACATATACAAGTACAAGTTAGATAATATATTGAAAATAGCTACACTAATCCGAATAAACTGATTGGTAAGGTTGATCTTCTAGAAAATCCCATGCCAGTATCCATTATACGTGCATAGAGAATGACGCGTACGAACACACGCTATTCCTCCATCTTCGTAAAACCAACGAAATAAATATCGCACGTGGCGCAGGGACTTTTGCTAGTAAAAATATATTCTACGTTGACCTCATGATTGTTTATTTTTATAAATAATTTTACTTCTTTTAATGTTATCAATGTTATTTCTGTTCGGTGGCTCAGCGGTAAGTTTATGGATTTATAACATTAAAAATCAAGTTTCAATACCCGCGGTGGGCACAGCATAAATAGCTGCCCGTTTTGTAGCTTGGTGCAATCACTCACAGACAAAAATCCACAATCTACTGCTTTATTATTAACCTACCCTGGAACAGCGCCATCTATTGATAAGATGTTTTACGTGCAGATAACACAGGCCTGCGAATTTAAAGTTCATAAAAGTTGTTTTGATTTTAATAACGTATTATCCATTATTCATCTACGCAGATTTCGAAAATAACATTCATTTTTTTCCTATCACGTAAGAATTTTTTACAAATCGGTAAGAAAAAAAAACAACTCTTACTTAGATCAAATTATTATTTCGTTTACCAGAATGAACATTTTTTGTTATTATGATTGTTAAAAAAAATACAAATAAACTGAAGAAAAGGGAAGAACATTGATGTCAAATGAATATGCATCCTCATTCATCCTGATTTTTTTTGGGTAATCTACGTCTTTTAGTCACAAAACTACGTTGTTGTGGTCTTTCTTTTATGCGTTGCATCTGGAGTATCTAGTTTCAATGACCAACAGTAACCATCCATCATGTTGATGCTCCACCTTCCCTGATACCTCCTCTCCATTTCCCTGATGTCCCGATGAAACCTTTCCAGACATTTCAAGTTGAAAACAGTCCCTATCATCATTTCTATTGACATCAGATTCAGAATCAGATGAAACTATATCAAGAGTTTCTAGTGGAGTAGGTACAGGTACATCAGGTCCATGAGCAACAGGTCTTATAGCAGATTGAAGGTTCTGATAAGAGATTTTCTTTTTACTTGCACGTTATATGAGCAAAAATAGCAGTCATCTCCATGGTTTCTAG
>NW_013674366.1:5062-11131 GCF_000517525.1 Limulus polyphemus | reverse complement strand
CAGACAGCCCTCGTGTAGCTTTGCGCGAAATTCAAAAACAAAAAACAAATCGTGCATTCTTAGTTCATAAACTGTGTCTCCATCTGTTGAACGATATGACTGCTTGTCAAATGATTACAAAATTAAAATTTCTCAACATTTTTAAACATTAGTTTTGACTATGTCAGTTAACAGTAGAAAAATTGTTCTAGTTTTATTTCATTAACACGGCCAAGTGGCTTGACTCGTAATTTGAGGGTCGCGGGTTCGAATCCCCGTGCAACCAAACACACTCTCCATTTCAGCCGTTGGGGGGGTTATAAAGTGACGGTCAATCCCGCTATTCGTTGGTAAAAGAGCAGCCCAAGAGTTGGCATTCCCTCTAGTCTTTCACTGCTAAATTAGGGATGGCTAGCGCAGTTAACCCTCGTGTAGCTTTAAGAGAAATTCAAAACAAATAAACCAACCTTCTATAAATAAGATACTCATTTGAGAAGATGAAAAATGTATCCCCTGTTTTTTCTTCTCTTGACAAACAAACAGTTAGTAATTGTAATGGTGTTTGTGAATCTGAGAGCATTTGGTGAATTTTATTAAAAGCTACTTAGTATTGGTATTGCAATTTTTAACCTGAAATGAACATGGGTTAAACGGCCAGGTCAATTATTTCCGAAGGGTACATGCATAGCTGTCCCTAATTTTAAACTTCTCATAGCAAGGAAAGCAGTTAAAGAGCAGCACCCATCGTCTCAAGAGATGTGCCCGGCTTTGAAGTAAATGACAGAATTGAGTGTCCTTCTTACAAGACAGCCACTGTTGAAAGTACAGAGTGTGTTTATTGACATCGCAGAAAGAACCTTGGGCTTCCTGACATGCAGCCCGGCAAGCTAACCACTGAGCCCCTCCAGGCCAAATTTTGCTTAGGTGTTGTTGAATAACTTCAAATATTTCTCTTATCGCATACTAACATCATCATCATCAGTGGCACAGCGGTATGTCTGCGGACTTACAACGCTAGAATCCGGGTTTCGATACCAGTGGTGGGCAGCGCACAGATAGCCCATTGTGCAGCTTTGTACTTAACTTCTAACAAACAAATTCACAATCATTATTAATACAGGCGATATTACGCAGTACCGTTTCATTAAAAACACTAAAACAAAAACACGATATCCTCCTGTTGGAAAAATGTCAACATAAGCTTCACTTGTGGTCAGAGAAAATTTAATTGCAGCATCTATATATTTTCTGATGTTAGTGTGGTTTAATAAAAAAACGATGAAGAAAAGAACAAAACGAATAAAACGTCAGATTCATCTGACAGATGCATTAAACACGGCGGTGTGAAGGTATTTTGTAACGAATTAATTAATCATAAAGTTTTGAACACGAAACTTTGTTAAAACTACACATATATGTAGGATTTCTACCGCCAGACTCATCGCCGTCTGAAAGTAATAATATGCTGACAAGTGATTGATGAAGAAAACCCAACATATATCGTTCTACGTTTTCAAACAGCATGATTTACTTGTCTTCACAGTTTTCATGATTATGAAAAGTGCATTGATGCTTCTGCTTTAAAGAGAAAAGTTTCGTTATTGAAAAACAAGAACAAGAACAACACAGCGACAACTCGAATTGAATTGTACCCAACTTGAATCTGCTACATCTATTGGCATGTTTCACTATTATATTTAAAAAGACATGTTATTTTACCTCTTTTATTTTTTTTTACATGTAGGACCTACATTGTAGGTGAAGGTAAATAAAAATAAGTTTTTGATGCTCACAGGATGAACTAAGCCCTACGATGTGTCTAGGCTTACCGATACAAACAGTTACCATGCAGTCTTAACGTTTTAAATAATATTAGGATTGTTAAAAGTTCTATATTTGTAAGATAATTTTCCGAGTAACTCTTGGTATGAGAGATAACGATATTTTTGCGAATACTGACGTCATGCTTTTCAAGGGAGAGGTAATCAATAGGTGACAGTTTTACTATATTTTTCTTTAATAGTACTTTCATTAAGAATATTGTTGGAATGTTTACTGTATATAATATATTCATTTCAATTACATTTAATTTATTATCATCGTATATTTTTATCATAACTATTGTTTTGTTTTGTTAGCTTAGTACGTGGATTTAAGATTAACCTAAATCTCTTAAGCTGGTCGAAACTCGTAAGATATTTTTGGGATTACGACCGAAAACGTCGCCAACAACGAGGGTACCCACCTGATGAATCAATGCATAATCAGTATAAGTAAAAATGGTATATGGAGTCAGCTATATTCATTAGTGGATTGATTTTTAGTTCTGATTTATGTAGGTGCTTTGTTTTTATCAGAAGTTATCGATAAGTTATTTATTGAGGAAGCACATTACATGTTTTTAAAGGTAGACATAGCATTTATTTGATGGTAATTGTGGTATATCGTGACGTAAACACAAATATTATTGATTTTTCTGCTTTCCACCATGCTACAGATGGTAAAATCAGCTTTGTATGAGCACACGTGTAACATGTTCATCCTCCAACTAAAAGTATGTTAGTTACGAACTTCACAAGGTCTCTGGAATTTTTGTGTCAGGAGCTGTCTGTTCAAATCAATGCGTGTGTAAGTTGGACTTTCAGTGATTTCCTCTATTTATGTTCGTTCAAGATCTGCACACTTTGAGATTTGACACGTACAACTCATTTCAGCAAAAAATAAGTAAATAAATAATAAATAAAATAGTAAAAAAATCTGATTTTCTCAAACAATACAGTTACAACAGCTGTAACATGTCCAGACTGTGAGTCTAGACTCGAAGGTTTGTTTCTTTGTTTGAAGTTAAGCACAAAGCTACACAACGGGTCATCTGTGCTCTGCTCACCGCGGGTTTCGAAACACCGTTCTGGCACTGTAAATACGCAGACATGCCGCTAGGGGGCAACTCGAACGGTAAAAAATACAAATGGAAGGAGTAATCGATAAGTTTAAAAAAAAGCAAAAAAGGAAAAAGAAAAGAAGTTGTTACTGAGACAGTTACGATCTCCTGTTTGCAATTATTTTCTACAGGGTAAATTTACTTCTAAGGCCCGGCATGGCCAGGTGGTTAGGGCGCTCGACTCGTAATCTGAGGGTCGCGGGTTCGAATCCCCGTCACACCAAACATGCCAATCTCCGCCTTTGTCTGGTCCCAAGTCTGGGATGAGAAAGGAGGAGGGTTGGGCGCGGGGCTAGCAACTCCACCCCGTAAAAACCAACCTGCTACAAGTAACTGCAACAACAACTTCCGTTGGCGAGGTGTTGTTGCGGCCCTATGCTCCACTGGGAGTTTACAGGAATAAAAAAAAAAATAATGTACTCTGTAGAAAATAAGTTAGAAGTAAATGTACCCTGCAGAAACTAAGTTAGAAGTAAATGTAACCTGTAGAAAATAACTTAGAAGTAAATGTACCCTGCAGAAACTAACTTAGAAGTAAATTAACCCTGTAGAAAATAACTTAGAAGTAAATATACCTTGCAGAAACTAGCTTAGAAGTAAATATACCCTGTAGAAAAAACTTAGAAGTAAATGTACCCTGCAGAAACTAACTTAGAAGTAAATGTACTCTGTAGAAACTAGGTTAGAAGTAAATGTAACCTGTAGAAAATAACTTAGAAGTAAATGTACCCTGCAGAAACTAACTTAGAAGTATACTTCTAATTTAGTTTCTGCAGGGTACATTTACTTCTAAGTTAGTTTCTGCAGGGTACATTTACTTCTATTTTAGTTAATGCAGGGTACATTTACTTCTAAGTTAGTTTCTACAGGGTACATTTATTTCTAAGTTAGTTTCTACAGGGTACATTTACTTCTAAGAGTAAGATAGTAAATAAAGCTAGATGTTCACAGTTGTCATATCAATATATTGGATCTAAATTATATTATGAATTGTATTATACAATTAGGATGCTTAGGATGCTTTGTTTGTTTGTTATTAAGTGCCAAATTACACAATGGATTATCTGTGCTCTGATCACCGCGGGTATCAAAACCCGATTCTTAACGTGAAAAGCCCTCAGCCAACCCACTTGGAAAGTAACGTCTGCATTAATACAGAGGATTAATAGCTACATGGCTTGAAAGCTATATTGAACAGACACTTAGAACACTCTCCTCTTTGTTGACTATCTTTAGTAGTTGATGGTGATGTCAAACAGTTTAGCCCTATGTATTACGTTTTTATAATTAGTGTTATAATGTTCTGAAGAGAACGTACTTATTAATTTGATAAGAACGAACGAAACACAAACTTACTGCTCAACAATGAAGCTCAATATAAAGTTACTAATATGATTTAATTTAAATAAAAAATATGAAACAAATAAACGATTTGTTTATATTTTTGCTCAGTGGTTCAGCTATTAGACTTCTTCGAGAGTATGCAGCACACACACAGTCACAGATGTTGCATGTATGATTCAGAAGAAGACTAGCAAATGGAACATTCCATAATTTCGTTTTGAGATATATGTCGTGTTTCTGTTTTAATACTAGTTTAATACTGTAATCAGCGCCCCTGATAAATCAGATAGTAGGATTTGATTGTCGCTCTTATAACACAAAGTGGTGATCGCGTTTTGTATTCTTTTAGTAATGGGACAGGAACCTTTAATCTTAGTTTCACAGTCGCGTTTTGTCTTCTTTTGGTAATGGGAGAGGAACCTTTAATCTTGGTTTCACAGTCGCGTTTTGTCTTCTTTTGGTAATGGGACAGGAACCTTTAATATTAGTTTCACAGTCGCGTTTTGTCTTCTTTTGGTAATGGGACAGGAACCTTTAATCTTAGTTTCACAGTCGCGTTTTGTCTTCTTTTGGTAATGGGACAGGAATCTTTAATCTTAGTTTCACAGTCGCGTTTTGTCTTCTTTTGGTAATGGGACAGGAGCCTTTAATCTTAGTCCAGCACGCTAACCACTGGGTCGCTCTCAAGGCTAGCCCAAACGGTACTCGTGTTGTGATTGCCTTGCCACTTTGTGTGCATGAAGTGAAACGATGGACAGATTCGCAGCGCTCATGGGGGGGAAATTTTTACATTTTAAAACACTACATTATGACTGAATACACCATTTGCACTATACAAATCAATACACAATGTAATATAATCTTAGTTTCGCCGATCGTCATGTTGGCCGGAAGATCCATGTAAGTAGCACGCGCTTGGAAGTCTCTCTCTGAAGAAGAAAGAACAGGTTGATGGTCACGAACATAGATTAAAATTTTAGAATGTGTTATGTGGTGTTAAAGGTCATACAATGACAAAGACTGATAAAGCAGTCATTACCATGAAAGAACCATTCATCCATCAATTTCATTCACCCTATTTCGTAAAATATAGACCACGTATCTTTTAGACATCGCAATCAGCATATGGCTTTGATTTGCATAATGATATCACATGAAACTACTCAGGTCTTAGATAAGCAATCTGACTGAACGATGTGGGTTATTTTTACTTTAGTTTATCAGCTTACTAGCGTATAGCCCGTCAAAAAATGACGGGGCAAGTATTATCCCCCCTCCCATAGTATACCCTAACTTCACATTTCATAGTTAACTGAAATAAATAAATTTTGCGAAATCAAGCTTGACCAAAAAAAAGAGGCAGAAAAGTGCAGTGGAGACAGTCAAACGTCAGTAAGTTCCTTTGTTAGCCAATCAAAATTAAGATCATTCATGAAATGAATTCGTGGCGTATTCATAGAATAATTAATGGTAAAAGTCAGTTAGATTAACATCTTCTAATATATAGAAAAGACAGTGCGTCTTGGTAACACTACGTTCCAACAATGGCTTTTATGTCATGTTGCCGAGCAACAAAAGTATAACCGAATATTGTCGTTAGTCTATGTACTGAATGTATAAGATGAAATGGAAACTGGAAACATATATTTATTGATTTAGAGTGTCCGTTGATTAAAGAGGATTGTTTTTTATTTAACATGTTGGTGATATAACAGAAAATAGCTTAATTCAGAAATGATTTAAGTTTGAAATTGAATCGATATTTTAACTTTCATGATAAATTTTATGCACTTGTCTCTAGGCTA
>NW_013674366.1:0-4232 GCF_000517525.1 Limulus polyphemus | reverse complement strand
ATTTTTAACTTTCATGATAAATTTTATGCACTTGTCTCTAGGCTAGGTGATCCCACATTACGTCCTTACTTTAGACTTATTTTATCAACACTCACTGCACTTATAATGTTTCACGCCCCCTCTCACGGCCCCCTTGCACCTCCGTCATTAAAATCGTAATAGGCAGACAGTAATCGAACTATTCTATCTGTATAAATATATTTTGGCTGTCATGACTCCTCCAAATTCGAAAATCAAGCGTGACGTGACACACGCTGTTTTTTTTTGTTTTTTGTTTTTTTTTAATATAGGTTTGATGCATCTTTATGCTGGGTCTTTGGTACTTCGGTATCTTGTTCGCAGCGTTCAGAGTTCGACTCCTTATTTCTTTGTGCAACAAAGATATTTTTGTTCTTAAAACAGCTATTTTATTGTATTTTTCATTTATCATATTTTTCTGCTTTTTAATATAGTAAGCTTTAAGTCCCTTTGCTAAGTTGTTTTGAGTTTAATCCGAAGAAGAAATTGGACCGTATATCTCGACTTAGGCTCCATTTTGAGAACATGATCCTTTTCTTCTGTTGTTTCTGTTCTCTATCTGCACGCTCACTTAGCAGCACTTCATTGTCAGTTGTATTTCTTATACTTCATGACGTCAGTAATCGTAGAGAAGGAATGACACCTGGCTTTAATCTCGACTTGGTTTTGTAACCAACTAGTCTAACTTTTAAGTTTCTCTCAGAATCATCACTACTAAAGTGCTCCAGACACTCACGACTGTTCTTATTGATCAAATTTGTCTGCTCTCTTGCATCTATCAACTCAAGTGTTAAACAAATGTTCGTCTTTCGCTCGAAATCTACGAAAATCTAACGTTACGCGAGACGGCGCGTGGCCAGGCATGCGCAACAGACGCTAAGAACAAGCTGCGTAATGTAACAGTTTTGGGCCGCGCTCGGCCTAATACATTTGTAAGTTTTGCAATGTTTACGTAGATCAATTCCTCATCTGTAACTGTGGTCCCCCAGTGGGAAAGCGGTAAGTCTACGAACTTACAGTGCTCAAATTCGAGGTTCGATTCCCGCGGTGGACACAGCAAATAGCCCAGTGTGGCTTTGCTCTAAACAAACAAACTGTTACTATGTGATACTCTGCACGGAAAAAATCATATTAATATTAACGTATGATGGTTTTTATCGAATATGAAATGATTTGGTTTGTTTGTAGTTAAGCACAAAGCTACACAAAGGGCTATCCGTGCTCTGCCTACCACAGGTATCAAAACCAGCATTCTAGCATTGTAAGTCCGCAGATATATCGCTGGGCCACTGGGGGGGGGGGGTTATGATTTGGTAGATTTCACTTTTAGAGCAGTTTTCGTTTGTGTTATGTGTCCGGCATGGCCAGGTGGTTAGGGCGCTCGACTCGCAATCTGAGGGTCGCGTGTTCGAATCCCCGTCCTTCCAAACATGCTCGCCGTTTCAGTCGTGGGGGCGTTATAATGTGACGGTCAATCCTACTATTCGTTGGTAAACGATTGGTGATGACTAGCTGCCTCTAGTCTTACACTGCTAAGTTAGGGAAGGCTAGCTAGCGCAGGTAGCCCTCGTGTAGCTTTGCGCGAAATTCAAAACCATTGTGCAGTAGAATCTTACTGGTGAAATTTCTTGAATTTAACTCCTGTCCAGGTAATTTCAGTAATAATCTTACAGAGATTTAAGGACAATTTTCGATGCTGTTCTCCGTAACTGCTGGAGGTCCACAACTCAACTGAAGACTTGTACATGTTAGAAAAACATCAATAGATGTAATACTTTATTCTCTATGACTAGTGAAAAGTATTTGTAGTTTCAACCTGAGCGACCCTTTAGGTGACACCGGGGCTAAAAGGCCAGGTTAGAGTTTAAGTATAACTGTCCATAATTGCTGAACAGGTAACTGCTGATCAGATGGAGGGCAGAACCCCGTCGTATAACGAGGTGTCTGTCCAGATCTTTGCACAGAATAACGGGACTAATTGTGTTGTGAATAAAATATTTAAAAATAAGTGCAAATATAAGAAGGGATGTTATCGATAAAACAACAACACGGCAATAGTGACATTGCCAATATTTTATAACACATTATTTTAGGACCTTCCATATGAAGTTTAAATTTATATTGTATTATTAATTTAAGTGCTTGTGGGCTGGTAAGATTTGTATTTGAAACATAAAAAATACTAGCCCTCGAGTGTTGTGGTGTGATGTAGATAGCCAGTGTTGTGGTATGATGTAGATAGCCAGTGTTGTGGTATGATGTAGATAGCCAGTGTTGTGGTATGATGTAGATAGCCAGTGATGTAGTATGATGTAGATAGCCAGTGTCGTGGTATGATGTAGATAGTCTGTGATGCACTATGATGTAGATAGCCAGTGTTGTGGTATGATGTAGATAGTCTGTGATGTGGTATGATGTAGATAGTCAGTGTTGTAGTATGATGTAGATAGCCAGTGTTGTGGTATGATGTAGATAGCCAGTGTTGTAGTATGATGTATATAGCCAGTGTTGTGGTGTGATGTAGATAGTCTGTGATGTGGTATGATGTAGATAGCCAGTGTTGTAGTATGATGTATATAGCCAGTGTTGTGGTGTGATGTAGATAGCCAGTGTTGTGGTATGATGTAGATAGCCAGTGTTGTAGTATGATGTAGATAGCCAGTGTTGTAGTATGATGTATATAGCCAGTGTTGTGGTGTGATGTAGATAGTCTGTGATGTGGTATGATGTAGATAGCCAGTGATGTGGTATGATGTAGATAGCCAGTGTTGTAGTATGATTTAGATAGTCTGTGATGTGGTATGATGTAGACTATCTTCATCATATTTTCCATTTTCGTATTTTTTTAACAAGTGCTTTTGTGAAGCATCTGCCAAGTGAAGAGAGAATTACGGATTCTACCATGTAATATTAGGGTTATTAATTATGTAATATTAGGGTTATTAATTATGTAATATTAGGGTCATTAATTATGTAATATTAGAATTATTAAATTACGTAATATTAGGGGCATTAATTACGTAATATTAGGGTCATTAATTACGTAATATTAGGGTCATTAATTATGTAATATTAGGGTCATTAATTACGTAATATTAGGGTCATTAATTATGTAATATTAGGGTCATTAATTATGTAATATTAGGATTATTAATTATGTAATATTAGGGTCATTAATTATGTAATATTAGATTATTAATTATGTAATATTAGGATTATTAATTATGTAATATTAGGGTTATGAATTCGTTAAAGTGATGTTAGGTTTCTCAGTTTAATAAAATAATGTTAGGATTATTAGTTTGACAAAACAATGTTAGGTTTATTAATTTTAACAAAGTGATGTTAGGATTATTAATTCTGATAAAATGAGGTTAGGCTTATCAATTTGGATAAAATGATGTTACAATTATTAATCACGACAAAACGCTGTTAAGGTTATTAATTTCAACAAAACGATATTAGGATTATTAATTTCAACAAAGTCATGTTAGAATTATTAATTTCTACAAAGCTATGACAGGATTACTAATTTCCACAGAGCTATGTTAGGATAATTAATTTCAACAAAGCTATGTTAGGAAAATTAATTTCTACAAAGCTATGTTAGGATAAATAATTTCAACAAAGCGATGTTACAATTATTAATTCCAACAAAGCGATTCTTGGTTTATTAATTTCAACAAAGCGATGTTACAATTATTAATTCCAACAAAGCCATTCTTGGTTTATTAATTTCAACAAAGCGATGTTACAATTATTAATTCCAACAAAGCGATTCTTGGTTTATTAATTTCAACAAAGCGATGTTACAATTATTAATTCCAACAAAGCCATTCTTGGTTTATTAATTCCAACAAAGCGATTCTTGGTTTATTAATTCCAACAAAGCGATTCTTGGTTTATTAATTTTAACAAAGCGATGTTAGGATTATTAATTCCAACAAAGCGATTCTTGGTTTATTAATTTCAACAAAGCGATGTTACAATTATTAATTCCAACAAAGCCATTCTTGGTTTATTAATTCCAACAAAGCGATTCTAGGATTATTAATTCCAACAAAGCGATTCTTGGTTTATTAATTTCAACAAAGCGATGTTACAATTATTAATTCCAACAAAGCCATTCTTGGTTTATTAATTTCAACAAAGCGATGCTAGGATTATTAATTCCAACAAAGCGATTCTTGGTTTATTAATTTCAACAAAGCGAT
>NW_013674365.1:19910-27487 GCF_000517525.1 Limulus polyphemus | reverse complement strand
CTCTGATGTCTCATGACTAAACCTGATTCAAAGTCTTAAAGCCAGCAAACATTAAGAAACCTGACACTTAACCACATAATACAACCATAAAATCCAGGGTATAAAAAACAGGTCTCCAATTGACTTCATAATGAATATAGGATATATACACAGCTCAATACTAAGAAATAAATGGTTGTTTGAACAGACAGATGACTGATACACGTGCTGTGTAATACAATCTTAACAACATCAAGTTTAAAATATAGAGGAAATCTACCAACAGGGTGAATGAATAATATAAAAGATGTTCTGGAGAACCTGGAGGTACACATTTTTTCAGATCACAAACATTACTGGATCCAGATGTAGCAAAGGTGTGGAATAATAATACTGGGACTTATGTGGTGTACCATCAGAATGGAAAATCAAAACCACTCGTGAAAGTACGTGTCAGATGCTCCATGTTCCTACTCTCGTTATATCCTTTAACGAAGCTACAGTAAAAGATAAAAAGTTTTAAAATCTGGAGCAAAGTGATTGATTGAAACTTTTAATAATTCTTTTGAGGATAAATATGACATAAGACACAATATACTTTCCAACTAATACAATTATTATTATGTAACCAATGAAAATTGAAATATAAGCTTCTACTAAGTAACCCAAAGTGAAATACATACCACCACTGCGGACACAAACGTCTTCGGCAAGTGTTCAAAAGCTATGCAGTACTGAATGATAGCAATTCTGTTCAGATCAGATTAAGGAAAATAACAACAAAAGGGAAGAGTGGTTTACCATCATTGTCCATTCTGATTCAGGTATAAATATAACGCTTCAAACTTACCTTTGTTAAAAAAATCAAACATTTTAATAAGATTAAAAATATATGGTATATATTACACGACTGAGTGGTTGTTAGGACACAGACAATGAAGAAATAGGGGAAAAAGTAACTTTTGAAGTTTTTTCTTAACCTATGTACAGGGAGGGATTTATGACTGATTTCAATATACCTAGTACCATACCTGATAATACATCTTAAAAACAACATAACAAATAACTTTAGACTCGCAAGGGATTTTGGAAATCACAATAGATTTCATTCGTTTTTTAAAATTAAATCTATTTGTAACAATATCACACCTATTCTTATTATTCAAACTTACTTTAAAGTAAAGAATCGTGCTTTGAATAACATAAACAACTTTTATATAATTCCAAATATTTAAATTAGACAATGATAATAAATATTACAATTTACAAGTAATTTGTATGCAAATTTAATTAGTTAACTGTATCTGGTCATTTATGCATAAGGTTAAATACATTACAATATTTCTTCATGATTGCACTTATAAAAAGGTAGAAGCAAAATGTGGTCATTCTAAGATACTTCACTGAATAAGAGATCTTTTGGAGGACATAAAGAGGTACAGAAAATATTGAACTGGTCCTACTAAGAGGTGCAGAAAATGCTAAAATGATCCTGCTAAGAGGATGTCAAGAGATGCAGAAAATATTGAACTGGTCCTGCTAAGACACTTCACTGATAGAGAGATGTTTTGGAGGACATTAAGAGATACAGAAAATGCTGAACTGGTCCTGCTAAGAAGATGTAAAGAGATACAGAAAATGCTGAACTGGTCCTGCTAAGAAGATGTAAAGAGATGCAGAAAATATTGAACTGATCCTGCTAAGACACTTCACTGATAGAGAGATGTTTTGGAGGACATTAAGAGATACAGAAAATGCTGAACTGGTCCTGCTAAGAAGATGTAAAGAGATGCAGAAAATGTTGAACTGATCCTGCTAAGACACTTCACTGATAGAGAGATGTTTTGGAGGACATTAAGAGATACAGAAAATATTGAACTGGTCCTACAAGACACATCAGTGAATGAGATATTTTGGAGGACAGAAAGATGTGCAGAAAATGCCGATTACTCTGAAATTGCATGAAAACATACCACAGTGTCCAAACCCAAATGTTAACAAAGGAAAGTGCTTAATCATGCGAATTGACATTACTATGGACTTCTATAGTTTTTATTGATTTCAACATGGCTTTCTCACTCCATGCCAAGTTCTTATCAGGTTTACAGTGTGTGAAAAAAGAAGAGACAATAAAACAGTAATACAACTTTCACATAGAGCTCTCAACTGTGGTTATTATTCTATATTAGCACTTTCATAAAACAAGTAACCAAAGCCCAAAAAGATGTTTACATGATGCCCATAGTAAAACTTCTTGTGGTTAGGAAGTTTAACAATCCTTAATAAACAAAATAAGTTATTAAGATCACCATTAAAAAAATTTTCATTTTCATTTCTGGAAACCCTGATCTCAAAAGTTGGATAAGTATGCAGGGATTTTTTTTATCTACAAAAAACTTGACATAAGTCATAAACATGATTACCTTTACAAAAAAAAAGTATTAACAAATACTTGGAGCTTCCACATCAGTACTTTTGTTTGTCTAACATAAAATCTTCTGCCAAATAAAAGTAAAATGGTTTAAATATTTGGATGAGAACAAGTTTTCTTGTTAACATTAATTAAACATATAGTTGTGTCCTTAAGAAATATATCACCTCTCTTCTCAGGAAAAGTACCAACTCTCATACAAAAGTCTTTCTCTGAAAATAAAATATCAAATTTTCTATATATATCCTTCTGTTTTTTTTCTAATTTTATCAGTAATAACTAAAATGTACTTTTTTTTTTGTCAAATTATAAATTTGTTTTGTATTTTAACCACGTTACATATTTTTGAATTCTAAGCTTGTTGAGCTCTAGCATGTTACAAAAGTGTTAAAAATTAATTTATAAAATGTTATTACATTAATGTCAAAATCCACTGTCTCAGTTGCCATTCTGTTAACTCAATTTATTAAGAAGTGGCATAAACTGTAATCACTTTAAAATTATTTTAAACTTTAGCCTTCAGTCTTACTGCCTACAAGTGCTTTGAAAATGTAATCTGTATTACAACCCTTTAACATTAACAATTTTAACCTTAATCATTGTCCTCCAAGCCCTTCTCCTCTTGAGCATGAACACATCAAGATATTCCAACCTATCCTCATATGATAACCCTCCAAACCTGGAATCACTGCAGTAACTCTTCTCTAAGCCCTCTACAACAACTCAGCATTCTTTCTTAAATAAGATGATTACAACTAAAAGCAATAATCCTAAATTCTAACCAGTACCTTACAAGGTGAACTGATAAAATCCTTCAACTTGTACTCTGTGTTTCTATGTATATAACCTAAAATATTGTTTGCCTTATAATTAACATAAATTGCTTATAAGGCTTTAAATACTTCATAACAGCTATGCTCAAATCCTTTTCCTCACCACTTTCATTCAGAATTTATCCTACAAGACTATAAAGTAATAATTAATGCTGTGAAAACGAATACAAATAAACTTAACTTTATCAAAATTAAAAAGAGATCTGCCAGGTATTAGCCCCAGATCATCAAATAGTCCAAAACTTTCAACAAAGCATCAGCATTTTTAGTACAATTTGAAAGACATTAATTTAATATCTCTTGCAAAATTGTTCAACTTACTGGCTATTCCTTTATCAAACTCATTAATGAAAATGAGAAATATCAAAGAGTCTAGCCTAAAAACTCTGAGATACTCTACTAATAAAAAGGGTCTAGTTTGACTGAACTCCACTAATAAGATCCATTTGCTTTCTTCCATCTAACTACCCTATAATCCCATTTAACTAGTCTTTTCCCATACCCTAAAGACATGATTTTATTATCTAATCTTCTCTGTGGCTCCTAATTAAAAGTTTTTGAAAATCTAAGTACACCAAGTAATTACCCTTTCCTTTGTCCAGATAACAAGTAATGTCCGTGAACAAAATAACAGATTAGTAAGGCAATATTACCCCTTGGTGAATCCATGTTGCCTTTCATTTACGATATATTTCACTAAATGATTATGTAATGCTTCTTTTATCATACTACCTAGAATTTTTCCCAATAAAGAATTAAGCCTAACTGACCTATAGTAATGTAAGCAACTTTCCAATCTTCAGGCACCTGCCCAGTGGTATATTGCCCTACCCAAAATGAAAAGATAGTTTTGCAACTCTGTATTTTTTTTTTTTATAAAACCCCGAAGAAAATATTTTTTGGCCTGGTGTTTTCATTTTAACTGCTCTCAATTTTCCTACACTAAGGGATTCATATCTATATGATTCAGATCAATTCCAATATTATTCATAGAATGCTGTTCACAAGAAATGTCAAGAACACTAGACCTTCATTTGATCCTTTCTGTTTAAAAATTGCTAAACATCGGCCCTCTGTTCAGGTAATACCTGGGCAACACCGGGTAAGAACAGCTAGTTATATACATGTTCAATCCCTAATGGTTCTTTTCAAAGATATATAGATTTAGAAGTAAAACAAGCAAAAAGGATACAAAACAAAATAGATTACCCAGGAAACACCAAATGATTTAGAGTAATGCAAAATCATTAGAAGCAGAATAAAATCTGTAAAAGTAGGATCATTAGACATAAATATTTAGTTTGCAACAATTGACAAACAATACATTTACACTTGATAAAGTAAAAAACGTTTGAGAGCCTTATAAAGTCACATGTATTAAAATGCATAGAAAAAGAGTTTATGGTAATGGCTGCATTGGTAAAATGCATTTACAGATTTTCTTTAGGTTAAAATAATGTCATTTTTTCTCAACTTTCACTTTTACTAGTAATATATTTTCTTGACTCAAAAACATCAGTTTACTATCCAAACAAAGTAATTTTGTATGTTCATTGACTGTTAAATATCAAATGCTGACTAAGAAAAAAATCTTCAGGTTATTAACAGCTAAATGTTTACTTTTTTAAACATTTATCTTTTAAAAAATTAAAAATGTTAACATATAAAACATGTATGTACTCGGTAATTTTTATGTTTAAATACTTTAAAAATGAAGTTTAGATAATTACATAATCAAAATTCACTAACAGTTTATTACATAGTGTCTTTACGTACCACATGAGTAAAAGTTCTTTCAAATTTTCCATCTTATTAAGTAAATGAAATTGAACAAAACCTACCTTGAATAACAAGGAAGGGATATTCGCTAAAAGCAGTAAAAGGATATTTGTTTGCATAAGCATAGGAAACCATGGTGCTGTATCTATAAAGACAATAAAGAATTAATACCTACATATGAGTAAATATAAGCATATTTTGATGTTCTTGTCAGTTTTCAGGCCTGTACAGTCTATGTATTTCTTAAAGGATCAGGTGTTCTACACTTCCCTTCACTGCATGACTTTCTTTGGATAACTCATTAACCAATGGCTATATAAATAAGCAGCTAAACAGTAGAGGTAAGAAACGAAGTGGTCACTTACAAATTTAATTAATGTCAATTTGTTATATAGCTAACTCCATGCATTTTAATTAAAGAAATAAATATATTTCTGAATCTCTTCAAACAAAAGAATATCTATTTCTGGGGAGAAAAATTAATGTTTTTTCACACAGAAACAGCAAACAAGTTTTTTTGTGTTTTTTTTAATTATTTGTATTGTTCAAAAGGTTATGGGTCTTAACCATTAAATTGTATCTTACTGTTTACTTTGATATTCTATATCTAGATATGATGTACCATTCAGAGGTTTTAAACAAGCTTAAACTCTATACAGTAGTTAATTTATTTGTAAGAAGCAATAAGAATCCAACATACAAAAATGGGTGTTATGCTAATACTGAGTATTTGATATAACTAAGTTTTTTTGTGGAACTGGTTATACATATAACAAATCTTGGCTTAAAGCAATCAATACCAAATAATCTGACAAAATAATAAAAAAGCATATAAAATACATTATCAGTAGTGATGTATATCTTTTTATATAAAAATAAGTTCAACACCTTTTACCATTTTTCAGAAATCACTGTCTTTAAATATATATGTATGAAAAAGGTTTTACAATAAAATATATACACTTACACTGTAATAATCTTGATTTACAAGGTTCAGTATTAAAGACCTATAGGAATTTTGTCTAAACTAGTTTCTTATTTTACAAATACAATATACTGCATTACATTGAAGTTACTACTTATTATTATATGTACAAGATAAACATTAAAAGATAATTACATTTGTCTTATAAAAAAGAGACTAGGCTTAAATTTAGAAACTTTGTGAATATATATATATATATATTTTATTGATTGTTTACTTAAACATTAGTTGATAACTTATTATCTGTACATTCTAACTTATTATAAAAAAACTTACATTTTTCAACTTGGTAAGTCAAGTGAATGGATTTTTGTTAATGAAACCTATAACTACAGCCATATACTTTTGTATTGTTAAGTGCTCACATGTAATGTATTTCAACTTATTTATAAGTGTTTTATCATGAAATCTACTCCATGATCAAAGTTATTAAAGTATAAACCTGAATTAGTAGTCACATAGTTATGCATGGTTATATGATAGAAGAGTATTTATCACTGGCCAAAGCATAGGCTCTCGTCCCTCCAATTATATAGCCCTGTCGTGGCACATTTGTCAGTGCGCAGTCCAGATAGTGTGAAGCCATCCCTAATTTCAAACCACAGACCACAGGGAGGCAACCAGTCAGCAAAAACATATTGATTTGATGGTAAAGGAATAACAATTAGTAAGATGATAAAGCAAAAAATAAGTGGTAGACATTTATTTAGTATCTTCAACTCTTTTTGTATATAACTAGCATTCAAATCTTTAAGCTCAACACTTATGTTTCTGTAATTGATGTATTTTTGGAGGAATTTAAAAAAATCCTATTGAGCATACTTACACTGTTACAGATTAGTTTTATACTTCCATCTTCAAAATTTTAAGATGTTATTATTAATACCAAAGACACAAGATTGAATTGAACATGTTTAATTTATAGGGATTATTGACACACTTTTTTTGTGGGGGAGGCCATACATTAAACCTGTCAAAATCATAAGATTATCTTATTGTAATAGTAATAATTTGACTTTAACTTTCATTTTATTTTTAACTGAAGACTAAATAAATGAGAAAACAAAAGTTAAAAGATTTACAGGTAACTTCTGTTAAATATCAAAGGAGTTTTCATTTAATTAAAAAACACATTTAAAAATTAAGAATCACTGAAACATTCAGTCTACTTTAGTATCTGAAATGTAATGATTGAAACTTTATAAGTTATACTTACAGCCAAAATTCCAATAGAACACTGGAAATACTTATGCCACGTATTGTTTTTGACTTTGCAAGGGCTACAATCTGAGGTACTTTGAGAATGATGCAACATAACGTACTTGAAACACTTGCAAATATACATAGAGAATCCAGAGAAATCATCTTTGTACTTTTCTTTTTGAAAGATTTAACTAGCTTGTAAGGCTTAGTGATATCAATCAACGTTAGACATAGCGTAAAGTTATCACAATCACTATCAGCGCTTTGAACTCTACTTTCTCCTACAATAAGATGCAACTTTCCAGTACTTGTTTTTTACGTTGCCTATGGAAACATACTGTTGCGTCAGCGAGTCACGTGACTACTA
>NW_013674365.1:16161-19099 GCF_000517525.1 Limulus polyphemus | reverse complement strand
AGAACTTGTGTCGCTTAAGTTTCGTCGGAACGAAGTTACGGAAAATCAATTAACAAACGGAGACGTAACAATACAATAAATAGCATATTCATACGTAAGTTAGGTTTAAAACTCATACATAAGTAATAGTTGTAACTGAAGGTGGCGCCTGCGCTTCTCGTGTGAAGAAAATTCGTGTGATTTGGTTAAGTTCAAAGCTACACGACTGATTATCTGTACTCTTCCCACCACGGGTATCGAAACCCGATTTTTAGCGTTGTAAACCTATATACTTACAGCTGAGCTACTGGGGGAAACACTGTAATGATTTAAGTTGTTTCAGGTACATGCGTAACGATACACGAGGACTATAGTCAATAGCACCGACCTTCAACTCTTGGATTACTTAAAGTTTAACTGAATAAAGCGATTTGACTGTCACCCTTATAACTCACTTACTGCTCAAAATGCGAAATACAGTTTTTAAATTTATTTCTGCAGTAACGAGATACGAATATTGAATACACTGTCAGGAACTCTAAATGCTTAGCCACCCTCGGCACATTTGCAGAGTGTTATGTTTAACCAGCTTCTTTATTTTACACTACAGTATTAAATTTCTTGCACTTAGGACATATCTTTAGCGTTAGAAAAGAAAACAAAAAAGCCTACCTGCTCAATTAATATTTAGAGTTACCTGAATTGTCTCTTGCGTATCATGCATATTTTGAGTCTTTTTTTTTCAAACTATTATGTTTTCTTTTCACATACCTTTGTTATGTCTCTGGTCGTTAGTTAATTTTCCGTAAAAATTCTTTCCGAAGAACTTCAGCGATACAAGTCCTTTCTTAAATAAAACTAGTTTATTCTTTCTCAATACAACTTTGCAATACACTTAATTTCCACAGTCACTTTAATTTAAACACACGCTGTAATTCACAATGATTTACACACTTTACTTACAGCTTGATTCGATTATCTGTCTATATCTTCAATCTCTGTGTCTACTATTCCAGTTCCGATTAATTTGTCTCGCTTTATCTGGCGTGCTTATATACAGGAATAGAGGGCATCTAGCAAATACTGGATTATTCGTGATGTTTCCCGATCCTTCTAGAAACTCATCAAGTATTACCAGAGTCACGTGACTTCCGCTGTCGTAACACCTTTTTCTTCGTTCTTCAACATATCGTTTCCTATTTAGATAAAATCTAACACATTGTAACAGTCACATCAGTGGTAGTAACTTCATCAAGAGTTTCACTGTTTCCTTTCTCAAAATCGGGTAGAGTTTCTTCTTCGACAGTAGCTTTTTCAAGTGGCAGTCTTCAGCGGCGTCATTTGTTTCATTGTTCACTTCGTTCCAACTGAAATGTCCTGGACTGTGATAACGGCAAAGCCTGTTGGCATTCGCCACCTTTGACTTACCTCGCCGACCACATTTTATCCGGAAAGTCACGTCTGAGAGACGATTCATTATGTCATATGGGCTTTACTATGGAGATGACAACTTAGAAGACTTCCCTTTTGTCTTCCTGGGATTATACAACCACACCTTGTCTCCTGGTACAAAATTAACTTCAGTAGACATCTTATCATAACATAACTTCGTCGAATCAGCAGACGTTTTCAAGTTTGAATGCACTTGATGGTGAATATTATCCATCCTTTCCGATAACACTTTCACGAATTCTGTCACATTTTCAGGCAACTCTTCATAAGGTGGGTGTTCTGTTAACAGATCCACTAGCAACCGAAATTCCCGACTAAACATCAACTTTGATGGAGTGTATCCAGTGGTTTCATGCTCTGCTCTCCTATAAGCCATCAACAGTGGAGGGAGTAAGACATCCCAGTCATCTTGACGGCTATTACAAAACTTTGCCAATTTCTGTCCCAGTATCCAGTTGTACTTTTCTATCATCCCATCAGACTGTGGGTGAAGTGACGTTGTTCTGGTCTTTTGTATGATAAACAACTTGCAGCATTCATGAAACACAGTTGATTCAAAGTTACGGCCTTGATCTGATTGCAGTTCGTATGGCATACCAAATCTGAAGAAGAAATCACTAACAGCCGAAGCTACAGTTGTAGCTTCCTGATTTGGTATTACATATGCCTCAGGCCACTTGGTGAAATAATCCATCACCACACAAATGTACCTGTTTCCAGCACGAGTTTGGAGCAAAGGACCAGCAATGTCGATGGCTACTCTTTCCATTGGTATGCCAACTTGATATAACTTCATTGGAGCACATCTCTTATGCTTGGATCCCCGTTTAGCACAAAATGTACTGCATGTCCTGCACCATTCTTCCACATATTGTCTCATACCTATCCAGTAAAATCTCTGTCGTAGGTCTTCTTAACTCAGAGATGTCCTCCTGTCAAACTATCATGGGATTGACGCAACGTAACTTCCCGTATCTTTCTCGGTATAACCGTTTGCCAGGTCGTCACTTTCCCATCTCCTGAGAAGAATACCATCTTCAAGCTTCCACTGGTCCCATTGTGCCTAATAGTTCTTTGTCACAGGGCTTAGACTAAACATCTTCTCCCAAGCAGGGTACAAAACACTTGCTTTTAGAAAATCAATTATTGGCTTCAAATCTTGGTCTTTCTTCTGCTCTGCTTTAATATCTATACCTGATCCTACTTCTGACACCAATTTGTTACGTCTCTGTTCGTTTGATAATTTCCCGTAAAATTTCTTCCCGAGAAACTTCAGCAATACAAGTATTTTCTTAAATAAAACTAATTTTTTCTTTCTCAATTCAACTTTGCAATACACTTAATTTCTACAGTCAGTTTAACTTAAACACACGCTATAATTCACAACGAACGATTCCTGCACTTTACTTACGACTTGACTCGATTATCTGTCTCTATCTCTTCAATCTGCAATTATTCATATATGTGCCGTCACTTCCTGCCGGTCTCATATATACGAAATAGAGGG
>NW_013674365.1:14840-15950 GCF_000517525.1 Limulus polyphemus | reverse complement strand
GGACATGATCTTTCTAGAATCTCATGACGTGTTACTAGGTCACGTGACTTCCGCTGTCGTAACAGTATCGTGTCATTCGACCTGTGTATCTTCCTGACATTTTAAAGAGCCTAATAGAGTTTACACTGAAGGGGCTGCAATGGGAGAAATTCCTGATCTATGTCTAGATGGTTGGTCGCACATTCAAGTCTGTGGCTGAGAACCTGAAAATGGTGCTCCATGGATAAGAAAGACAGGCTTGAAACTGAAACTAGGAAAATGTTTATTCTTGCATATTGTGGTGGAATTTTTTGGTCATATTGTACATAGAAATGGAACCTCCCCAATCCTACAAAAATATCAGTGATGAAAGATTGGTCTCATCCTGTGAACAAGCAAGAAGACTACAGTTTCCAGCGTTTCTTGCCATACTATCGATGGTTTATGGCAAACTTCTCCACGATAACCCACTAAACCATTACTAAAGTTGAGACACTTTTCAGATGGAGAGAGGAACGTGACTCAGAGAAGTATTATCACAGTTGTAATTGTTTATTATTGGTGTATTATTATGGTTCTTGAATACTAATACTGTGTAACCAAGTAATAATTGTTTGCAGTTATAGTCTTCAACATTACTTTTATGGTAGAAAGTTCACTATTTAAGTGGATCACGTATCACCGAAATGATTGATTAGTTTTAAAAATCCAGAAGGGATGATTAGATCGTTGAAGAATAACATTCCAGGAGTATGATTTAGTCATACAATATGGTCTTGGTCCACAAAATGGAAATACTGATGAATTTTCTTGCCATAGAACAATACTGTGTCCATTTGTCGAATCTCCAGAACCATGACACAGTGTCAGAGTTGAAACTGTTACGACAGCGGAGGTCAACTGACGCTAGTAACACGTCATCTTCTCGAACGTTCACGTCCCTTCTTGAAATCTCGAGAGCCTACTAGATATGTGGTAGTCTTGTATATATAAACCGGTAAGAACTGACGGCAAGGGGGGTAATGAGTAATTGACAGTTGAGTCGAGCACTCGTTGTGAATAATAGCGTTTGTTATAGCGCGACTGTGGAAATTAAGTGTATGCAAAGTTGTATTCAGAAAGAATAAACCA
>NW_013674365.1:8802-14830 GCF_000517525.1 Limulus polyphemus | reverse complement strand
GACTTGTATCGCTAAAGTTTCTTCGGAAAGAATTTTTACGGAAAATTAACTAACGAACGGAGGCATAACAAAACCATTTCTGTCATAACAATAACAAGCTATACAGTAGAAAATTCTACTAGTGGATTCATGTCGTGACTAGTGGTTCGGGAGCTCTAGAAATAGTAATTTAAGGATCCCTGCCATGTAGTAGCAAGATAAACCATGACCAGCTCAGATTGAGGAAAGTTGCATGGGCACATGTAACCTACGTTACTTGTATGAGCAGTTATAAGTTGATTGATCCCTACAAAGAATAGCAGTGGATACTGCTGGCCCACTTTTAGAGATGAAGCAATGTCACATGTAATATCCATGGCCACAGACTACTTCACAAACTTGGCTAAGTCTTGTCTGTTGGTTAATACATCATTACAGTGTATGGCTGATGAATTGATGGAGCACTAGATAACCATGTTTGGAGTACCCGAACAGAGTCATCCAAATAAGAGAGCAAACTTTAATACCCAGCTGTTGTTGAGTTTTGTAAAGTATTGGGTTTGGCGGAAGTGTGTACTTTTCCTTATCATCACCAGTTTGATATTTCAGTAAAGTGTGTAATACATATTCGAAAGAGTATTGCTGCTAAGTCTGTTAATCCTAACCAAACTAACAGGGCAAAATGATTACTACATGTCATGATGGTGTATTGCACAATTGAGCAGTAATAAAAAACATGCTCGGGTTTGGGTGGGAAGTCCTCCTTTTAAACATGATGCATATATCCCACAATGTCCACAATAATATGTAAAATAGTTAATGTCTGTTTTGGTTTACATGCATAAGTTTGCACAGCTAGGAAAGACTACCATATGACAGAAGAAGTGTTATCACAAGATAATGAAGGAATGAATGTATCAGCTTGAATACTAGATATGGCTTTGGTACATGACACGAGCATAAAATCCACTCAGCTCTGGCTTAGCAGGACCTCATCTTGTGCTCTGATGAGCCAACCAATTAATGTTCAAATTACAGTAGTTGAAAAGCACCCGAAAGCATATAGTGTTCACCGACCAGCTGTGTCGGTACATTACCAAGAATCAGAAAAGGAGACCAACGAGGATGAAAGCGCCAGTATATCCTTTCCAAACCACAAAATGAGGAAGAAAAAGCTGAGAATATTAATCTGGCAATCCAGGTGGAGCCAGATGAGGAAGAACTTGATCTAGAGATGGGGAACAACTCTTATAGTTAGTTTAATTGTTGATAATGGCTTAATCACTATGGCTAGAATTAAACGTCATCAATCAGCTTAGAGGGTCATTAAATCGATAAACCAATGACTGAAGTGGCATTCCTTACTTTCTGAGCCATCAGGTAGTATTGTAAGGTACAATTTATGCACTAAATTGTATGATTATCACTTGCTAACTTAGAGTTAGGATAGTTTGTAGATTAACTGGGCCCAAAGGGTTTCAAAAATTGTTATTATAAGAAATAACTATAGGAAATCATATGATAGCTGTTCAAATAACCCAGTTTAGGATGGTTGGTGCACAACTAAATAAGTCGGCTCAGAGTACAAAAACTCTGTTCAAAGTACACTACAGCTCTTATTTTCTGACTTTCTATGGACTGATTTTCTATGGTAAGGGAGCCATGTTTCCTCCGAGTTTATACTGATATATACTGTAGTAACAGCACGTATATTAATACTGACGCACGAGAATTTTAGCTAACACCTCTTAATTTAACCAAATTCTGAGAAGAAAGCGTGTTGACTTTTATAAATAATAGATGGCAGCACATTATTGTTCTGCAGATATCAAAATATAGCCTGTGTGATATAACCTGAGGAGGTTACTAAAAGAACTTGCATGGGAGCCAGGGCCAAGAGGCAATCTGTTTTAAACTATTAGTGTATGTGGCAACGTGTAACAATGATATGAGTATATGGCAATATTTGTGAATAGATAAAGATGTGTGTTTGTACACAAGTCTATGAACATTATAAGAAGTCATTCATGAGTGTGGTATAACAAAAATGAATTAATTACACAAAAAACACAATTATTAAGCAATATATGAATATATTTTACTCAGTTCATTTGTGTTTATTATTTATTGCTATTAATAGTAATTTTTGTTTTGTTTTGTGTGTGGTTATAAACGTATATCTTTTATATATTATACATAAATCTGTACTTTATTTTTAAGATATTTAGTTCATTCATTTTTCTTTTATGTATTTTTGTTTGTTATTATTATTATCCCTTAACTGTTTTCATTTTTTCATTATAGTTCGAAATATGGTTCCTTTTTTTAAATATTACTATGAATATGTATATATTTCAAAGCTGTATATAACACGTTATTTCATTATTCTCGGTCTCTCGAGGGGTTTTTAGTGTGTGCGTGTATATATGCGTTTTTCTTCTTGCTGTTCGCATTATTTTCATATTATTTCTTTCTATATATGTAATTTTATTTTTTAAAATTTTTATATAAAATTAATGAATTTAAAAACTGTCTTTTAATTTCTGTGTTAATAGTTATTTTTCTGATTATAGCTTGATTCTTATTATTTCGATGTTAAAATGTTTATTTTGTATTTTTCTGTGTGTGTACTTTATAGAAAATCTACATCAGGTTATCTGCTATGTCTACTGAGGGGAATCGAACCCCTGAGTTGAACATTATAAATCCGTAACTTATCGATGTCCCAACAAGGAATTGTACTTTTGCTTTTATTTCTTTGATTAGTTTGTTAAGAATGTTGTGTTTTATTTTGTAATTTAATTGACTAGATTTTCAGAATCTGATTTGTATCTTTTCATGATTTTTCATACGTTTTCATTATTATTATTATTATGTCAAAAGATCCATTTTGCTTTATGAAATTGTACGTATTCAGTAGTAAAGTCTGGTGATATCTCCAGATTACAAACTCTCTTATGATTAAATGAGGATAATCAGTGATATGAATAGTGCTAATGAATCAGAGTAAATCCGACACTACCTCTGGTCAATAAGGAACATTAAATTTTTAACAGTCTGGTATATGATTTTGACTTAGTTATTTTGGATTTAATTACTTGTTTTTTAGGATTTATCAGTTCCACCAGCATAGAATGTTCTTTTTGCAAAAGTTGTTGAGTTTGATTATCCTCGATGGTGGTACATTTTGAGGATACCAGCACCACCAGGAAGCTTTGCATCCTTGTATGAGTTTCTAGATTGTTTTATAGTACTGTGCCTTCCAGTCTTCATGCACAGATCACTCATAAGGTGATCAATGCCAATATTACGTTCCCTATGCCAAACAGTAATGGCATTCATGGTGAGGTTAGCAAGAACAAGGTCTATGCAGAATGCTTTTGAATTCACCACCTTTTGTTAGTTAACCCAAGTTTATTGGTATAATGTTGGTGCCTTTAATGTGAAGAGCAAAATATAAACCTTTGCCATTAGTGTTTTCAACCCATCCCAAGTGGGGTGCCTGGCATTGAAGTCTCCTACTATTAGATACAGAGAAGTGTTGTCAGACAAGTGAGACAGGAACCTCCAATTTTCAGCATGATGGGCTGTGTTATTTTCATGTACACATTGGTGATTTGGAAATGTATTGGGAACTCTGACTAAGCTATCTGGATGGTTCACAGCTTACAATGATGATTATTCCACTGAGAGTTGTCACAATGGTTGTCATAGTGGATGTTACAATTGTGGCAAACTGAAATGGTCATTCCAGCCTTTGAGTCAGCATGTGATATGAAGTTAAAGCCAGTGAGAGTGAAGTCCTCAGAGTCTGAAAGTTTAGTCTCTTAAAACAGTATCATATCATAAATTTCAAAGGGCTTCTCAAACGCAGTATTTATTTTCTCTGAACTCCTTGACATTGCAATATCCTGCCACAATGTGAGACTGGCGGAAACTGATGCATTTTCTATTCAAATACAATTTCTATGATTTTCACGTTCCTTTCCTTCTACTGTAGGTCAGTTAATATCCCCTACTGAGTGTACAAGCTACATTGCTATCTTGGCATATTTTTAATGTATCATTGTTTGTATGCAATATATTAATCATTCACTCCTGTTCCTAACCTTGTCCCTCCTAACAAAACAGGCGAGTGATGGCGTGCCAGTAGCCTATTAGAAGGAGGCTTCCATTCTTGAGGTGAATGCACAATAGAGTATAAAGATACCCTCCACGTCGACAAGCTTCCCTGGAGCAGGATCTTATGCCAATCCAGCCCTACTGACATCTGGTAACCAGGCATCCTTGTGTTGTTTCTACCCACTAGTAACACGTGTGGGGAATTGTTCTTTTCACTTGATAGTCCGTCAACCAAACAATATGTGTCACCTTCGCTGTGGGAAGCTTAACTACACAACTTGATGTGTGGGCACTTGTCACTGAGGAAAGTGCATATTGGGAATATAGTTCAAACAGAAACACGGACTCGCTTTAAACAGTTACACAGACTGTGACCAGGAAATCCCAGTCATAAATGTTGAAATCATTTCCATTCTTAGCGGATTATTTTGAATTATTTGATGAAAGAAATAATGAATAATTAATTAAGTTCATTTAACAATATCAAAAAGTTTTAGTTCTTCAAGTTCCGCGTTTTTCGCAACCAGTTTTCATCAATAGTCTAGCTTCACAAATAAACTACGTCCAAAATAAATTCCACTTATTTGCTAATTTCGCATCTCTATTTCTTCATCGAAAAACAAACTCAATATTTACAACACTGAGCTTATTAACTGGATAACAGTAAGAAACAAACCGACGAAACCATGCTCTCATTAACTAACTAAAAGCCTCACTAACTGAATAATTTACTACAACACTGTCTAATTAACTCTAGCCTAACTTGCTCTGAAAAATATTTCAGATACCAAGGCCTAGCATTAAAATGTTGCGCTTACTTCTTGCTGTTGTGTCAGCGAAGTCACATGATTAGTGTCACGCCACGTTTCTAGAACTATCCTGTACCTTGGCGAATGCTCTAGCATTTACTAGATATAGGGTAGTCTGGTATATAAAAGAGGGTGATAACGTGACGGGACAATAATGTGTGTGTAGGTAGTGAGTAATTAAACTGCAGTCAGAAGTACTGTTGAAGTTAACGTTCGTTGTTAAAACGTTTGTTACAGAGCGACTGTTGAAAATAAGTGTATCGGTAAAGTTATATTCACCACTGCTGTAATTTCTCTTCTCGTTCTTTTCTTTTTCCTCCAACAACTGCTGTAATCTCTCTTGTTTATTTTGCTGTTCGAGCTGCCATTGTTGTAGGTTTTCTTGCCACTTCTGTAATCTTTCTTCTTGTTTCTTTTCTTTTTCCTCCAACAACTGTTGTAATCTCTTCTCTTCTTGTTTCTTTTCTCGTTCTTCTTGTTTCTTTTGGTGCTCTTGTATTGCTGCCATCAAGTCTGCTATGCTGTAGTTTGATTTGCCGCTTCTCGTTTCCATTTTTTCTTTTCTTTTTTTATCCCACTCTCTGACACCAATTTGTTACGTCTCCGTTTGTTAATTAACTTTCCGTAACTTCGTTCCGACGAAACTTTAGCGACACAAGTCCTCACTTAATAAAACTGATTTATTCTTTCTTGGAGGAAAAAGAAAAGAAACAAGAAGAGAAATTACAGCAGTGGTTGGAGGAAAAAGAAAAGAAACAAGAAGAACGAGAAAATAAACGGGAAGAAAGCATCCAACAGTTGCAGGAAAGTCAACAACAGTGGAAAGAAGTACAAATGGAAAACATCAGTAAATTTAAAAGCGAATTAGATACGTTAAAGAACGATTTGTTGTGTGTTACACAAGGAGGATACATTGACCATCGACTTAATCAGCCCCAGACAATGGCAAGCCCCTTACAGAGCCCGCATCTAAACCCTAATGCAGACATATTCAGTCCCATTAGGAGTCACATCCCAGATATGAATGTCAGTAATAGGAGTGATCCAGTGCAAAGGAAGCCACAGGAATTCGATGGGAAGGCACCGTGGGAAGCATATAGAGCACAGTTTGAGTTACT
>NW_013674365.1:4679-8048 GCF_000517525.1 Limulus polyphemus | reverse complement strand
ACATGGGCATAAAGGACAGGCAGAAAGCAAACTTGGCTGACATGGAAGAAGAAAGCATATTAGGATTGGACTATCTACTACCTAGGGAGATTGTAATTGATTTTGATAAAATGACATTTGGGAACAACAGAGGCCAAGTTTTGGTAACTGTTAAAAGAGAGGTTGAACTAATTAGGTGCCATCAAGCTGAAGTCAAGCCGACTGAAAGAGTTGATGATGGTGAAGTGGAACCAAATATAGATATCAGGGCCAGAACAGGAGAGGGACCAGAATTTGAAGCCAATAATTGATTTTCTAAAAGCAAGTGTTTTGCGCCATGCTTGGGAGAAGGTGTCTAGTCTAAGCCCTGTGACAAAGAACTATTGGGCACAATGGGACCAGTTGAAACTTGAAGATGGTATTCTTCTCCGAAGATGGGAAACTGCAAATGGGAAAGTGACAACCTGGCAAACGGTTATACCAAGGAAGTTACGGGAAGTTGTGTTGCATCAATCTCATGATACTGTAACAGGAGGACATCTCTGAGTTAAGATAACATTGAGTCATCTACGACACAGATTTTACTGGATAGGTAGGAGACAAGATGTGGAAGAATGGTGCAGAACATGCAGTACATGTTGTGCTAAAAGGGGACCCAAGCATAAGGGGCGTGCTCCAATAAAGTTATATCAAGTTGGTGCACCAATGGAAAGAGTAGCCGTCGACATTGCTGGTCCTCTGCCCCAAACTGGTGCTGGAAACAAGTACATTTGTGTGGTGATGGATTATTTCACCGAGTGGCCGGAGGCATATGCGATACCAAATCAGGAAGCTACAACTGTAGCTTCGGCTATCAGTGATTTCATCTTCAGATTTGGTATGCCATATGAACTGCATTCAGATCAAGGCCGTAACTTTGAATCAGCTGTGTTCCAAGAATGCTGCAAGTTGTTTGGCATCCGAAAGACCAGGACAACGCCACTTCACCCACAGTCTGATGGGATGGTAGAAAAGTACAACTGGACACTAGGACAGGAATTGGCAAAGTTTTGTATTAGCCGCCAAAATGACTGGGATGTCTTACTCCCTCCACTATTGATTGCCTATAGGACAGCAGAGCATGAAACTACTGGATACACTCTAGAAAAGTTGATGTTTGGTCGGGAACTTTGGTTGCCAGTGGATCTGTTAACAGGATGCCCACCTTATGAAGAGGTGCCTGAGAATGTGTCAGAGTTTGTGAAAGTGTTATCGGAAAGGATGGTTGATATTCACCATCAAGTGCGTACAAACTTGAAAACGTCTGCTGATTCGATGAAGTTAACTTATGATAATTAAACTGCAGTCAGAAGTATTGTTGAAGTTAACGTTCGTTGTTAAAACGTTTGTTACAGAGCGACTGTTGAAAATAAGTGTATCGGTAAAGTTATATTCAGAAAGAATAAACCAGTTTCATTAAGTGAGGACTTGTGTCGCTAAAGTTTCGTCGGAACGAAGTTACGGAAAGTTAATTAACAAACGGAGACGTAACATTGCTTTGAAGCGATGGAGAGTTGTTGCATAAGGCTTAAAAAGTCGTTTATTTTTATGCACGCAACAGTTTTTTAAATATCAGAAAAATTAACCAAAATATATTGTATTTCAAAAGCATTACTTGTGTCACATTTTAAAATGTCAACGATAAAAGTATCGCTCGAAGAACCTTAAACGTCACCGAGTCTCTCGTAACAATTAAGAAGCTTTAAGATAGTCATGTACAATACTTCAGACACTTTCCCATCATACTCCCAAGCATTATTCTATATAGCGTTTATAGATTCTTCACAAATCAATGTCAGTTCTAATGTACTATCTGTGACGTCTAAATGCACAAGATGAATTAAGTACCAACAGTGTTTTTAAAGAAATAGAAACTCTGCGATACATGCCACAGTTTCCATGGAAACATGAACAGTCGTGACAAGCACGCGCATATATTCTACAGTAAAACTGAGAAATGTGCAACTTTATCTTCACTACTGTTTCGTTACTGTCGCGATTTTAATGACCACGTTTCTGTACTTTATTTTGTGAGGACTTAATGACCAAGCCGTTATTTGTTTCGGTAGGTAAAGTATATTTTTTGTGTTATTTTTTAATTATCGATGTTTTATCCTTAAGTGATTACTAAGTTATCAGTTTAATGGAATGAAATAGTTGTTCAAAGTTGATAATGAGAGGTGTATTAAATAATTTTAGCTTATAATGCGTATTTAATTTTTACTATAAATCCGATAACAAAAATAAATTATCAAGATTTGCGAAGGAAGACAGCGTGACTATAGTGAACAATACAAAACATCAAATGTAAACAATATGGCCATCTTGAACGTTTCCATATTATAAAAAGCACGACTGTCTTGAACCATATCATATATTAAACTTCATGGCCATCTTGAACATTGGTAGACATCATATATTAAAGAAGCTATTAAAATGGCTCTATTAATAACAAACTACATTCGGGCAATTAAAAGTTTAATTGAACTTACAAGTTTCTTTAACTTAAAGCTCGTGTGCTGGTAAATGAGAATCACTGTAGTTAACAATGCTTCTTTTTCTAATGTCCACCAGAAAAACTTACTCTGTTGAGAAGTGCTAGAAAAAGACGTTATCTTTTCAACAACGTTTAAAATAGCCCTTTACGTAGCTTTGTGCTTAACTACAAACAAATCCAATAATAATGCATATTTTACAACTAAGTTGTCCAATAGGCTCTTCAACTACGTGCCTAAAACTAAATAAAAATGAAGAAAATAAAGACAAGATATGTGTTTGTTTTTATTTTGCATTTTTCCACTGGTAAACCAGTGTCTGGACTCTGAAACTACACTCAAAATACTACGTGATCCATCCGTTACTATAGCACCGAATCAGACAATCCTGCTTTGTAACATAAATACTTTTCCAGCCTGATGGTTTAAAATCTGATTTCCTAAACAATTGTCAAGTAAGTTTTTTTTATTCCACTTGAACATCACACAGTTTGAAGTTCATATACACACAACCAGTCCGACTTCATATTGTTTTAACATGAGTATTGGTAAGAGCTGTGTGCATGTGTCGTAATTTTTAGTAAAACTATTTAACTAACTTCAGTTTATTCGGGCAGACCGTTTTATTATTCTTAGTGTCATATTATTAAAAGAAAAGGTTCTACACATTCCTGAGCTAAAATAATTTTATCTCATTTTTTTTCACTTAATTTTGAATATTTCGTTATTTTTTTGGTGGTTTATTATCTTTCCAGCATTTATTATTTGGTAATAAGTATTTGTCTTGTTTGATTGTTTGTTTGTTTTGAATTTCGCGCAAAGCTACACGAGGGCTATATGCGCTAGCCGTCCCTAC
>NW_013674365.1:0-4514 GCF_000517525.1 Limulus polyphemus | reverse complement strand
GGCGAGCATGTTTAGTATGACGGGGATTCGAACCCGCAACCCTCAGATTGCAAGTTGAGCGCCCTAACCACCTGGCCATGATTGTTTGGAATTAAGCACAAAGCTACACAATGGGCTATCTGTGCTATGCCCACCACGGGTATCAAACCCCGGTTTCTAGCGTTGTAAGTCCGCAGACATACCGCCGTGCCACTGAGGAGCTGATAATAAGTATCGCATACATTTCTAATATAGTAATAATGGTATCTTACTAGATAAATAACGAACTTTGACCCTTATGTTTTGATTTTAGTTATTTACTTACAATATTAGATGCCCCCCAGTGTCACAGCGGTATGTCTGCGGACTTACAATGCTAAAATCCGGGTTTCGATGCCCGTGGTGGGCAGAGCAAAGATAGCCCATTGTGTAGCTTTGTGCTTAATTACAAACAAACAAAATTAGATTGTTTGTTTTTCGTTAAGTGCAAAGCTAAACAATGAGTTACCTGTGCTTTGCTCACCGCTGGTATCGAAAAGTGATTTTTAGTGTTATAAGCCCTCAGACTTATTATTGAGACACCAGAGGGCTAGAGTATTATAAAACATAGGATTCAGGTGTAAAAGGTCATCTCCAACTCACCTATACTATATAAAGCTGCTTGTGTCTATTTGCCTAGAAGTTAAGAAAAATGTTCAACCTCTGTACCTCTGATCACTATTATACTTTCAGAGGTTTTGGGGTATGTATGCTCCAAGATGGATCCTAAAAAACCCTTATTTTACATATTTTTTACATTTTTTTTACCACCTATACCTAATTTTTATGTTTACTAGTTGCCTTAGTACCAACTTCTCAAATTAAAAGTTCGAGTTGGATAACTTATCGAAAATAATTAAACTAATATGAAGAAACTGTCTAGTAGGGTGAATTTCTAAAAACATCTACGTTGGTTTTCAGTTGACCTACACGATGAATGATATACATACACTCCGTCATGCAATTCCCGAGAAGTCAAAGAAATGAAATGTCTTTATGATGACTTTGTTTATCTTGTTATTTATTGCACTAATATCACTAACCATCTTATAATTTCGTTTAAAAGAAAGTACACGACAAGTTAGATGAGTTACTGGGACGTCAGTACATTACTGTGTTATACTACACTATGTATTTGATAGGTTAATAGTCTTGGATTCTCTGTACTGCAATACTATATTCTATCACACTATACTATTCTATACTACACTATACTATACTACATTATACTATTCTATACTACACTATACTACATTATACTATTCTATACTACACTATACTATACTATACTCACTACACTACACTATACTATACTCACTACACTACACAATACTACTCTACAATATGCTATACTATACTATACTACACTACACTATACTCACTACATTACACTATACTACACTCACTACACCACACTATACTATACTACATTATACTATTCTATACTACACTATGTATTTGATAAGTTAATAGTCTTGGATTCTCTGTACTGCAATACTATATTATATCACACTATACTATTCTATACTACACTATACTATACTACATTATACTATTCTATACTACACTATACTATACTACATTATACTATTCTATACTACACTATACTATACTACATTATACTATACTCACAACATTACACTATACTCTACTCACTACACAATACTACTCTACAATATGCTATACTATACTATACTACACTACACTATACTCACTACATTACACTATACTATACTCACTACACTAAACTATACTATTCTACACTATACTATACTGACTACACTACACTATACTACTCTACAATACGCTATACTATACTACACTATACTATTCTATCCTACACTGCACTATACTCACTACATTACACTATACTATACTCACTACACTAAACTATACTATTCTACACTATACTATACTGACTATACTACACTATACTATACTCACTCCACTATATTACACTCACTACACTACACTATACTATACTATACTATTCTATACTACACTACACTACACTATACTATACTCACTACACTATATTACACTCACTACACTATACTATACTCACTACACTATATTACACTCACTACACTACACTATACTCACTACATCACACTATACTACACTACAGTATACTACACTACACTATACTCACTACACCACGCTATGCTATTCTATACTACACTATACTATACTCACTACACTACACTACACTTTGCTATATTATGCTATGCTGTACTGTACTACACACCACACTACACTAAGTTATACTATAGTACAACACACTATAAAATTATATACAATAATACACTACATTACACTATGCTGTATTACACTACACCACACCACACTATATTATGCTATATATCTGATGAGTTACTAGACTTGGTTTATTAAATTACTTTAGTATACTATACCATACCATACTGTACTGTTCTACACTACACTACACCACACCATACTATGCTATATGTATCTGATGAGGTATTAGACTGGCTCTGTAGACTACTATAGTGTACTATATCATATATAGTTCCTTGCAAAATTATTCACCCCTCCTGCAAAGTTTCCAGTTTTGTTGCGGGCTGAGAATCTACACAATCTACTAAAAAATGCTAATATTTTGTAAGTAAGCACAAGGCCAAAGCCACACTGGAGTGGTTTCAAAAGAAGAAAGTGAATGTCCTGAAGTGGCCCAGTCAAAGTCCTGACTTGAATCCAATAGAAAATTTATGGTGAGACTTGAAGAATGCAGTCCATCAATGATCCCCAATGAACTTGTCAGAATTGGAGCGATTTTGACAGGAAGAAGGGACAACAATGACAAAAAGACTCACAGTAGTAATTGCTGTAAAAGGTGATTCAACCAAGTACTGACTTAGGGGATTGAATACTTATGCAATCAGCACATTTCAATATATATATATATTTTCTTTGCAGGTTTTATTGAAATTCAACCTCCTTCACACATAACAGTGTTAAATTTGATCATTAGAGTTTTGAATAAACACAAGTTTATTAACAAAATTGTTTACGTTATTTGTATTTCATTGAAATGTGACATTATTGGTAGGGGGTGAGTACTTTGTGAGGCTCTGTATATTTAATGTGTTACTAGACATTGTACTGTGCTACAAGTATTAGGAAATACTTTGTCACAAAATAAAGAAGCTGTAGGGCTGGCTGCTGAACTTAAAAAACGGAACCAAACAAGATATGGATGGAAGTGGACATATCACTTGATCTGGCTAATGATCACACTACAGAATAAGCTGTCTCGACTTTACATGGATAATTTAATGAGTTACCAGATACTGTACTATACTATATATTTAATGAGTTACCAGATACTGTACTATACTATATATTTAATGAGTTACTAGATACTGTACTACACTATATATTTAATGAATTACTAGATACTGTACTACACTATATATTTAATGAATTACTAGATACTGTACTACACTATATATTTAATGAGTTACTAGATACTGTACTATACTATATATTTAATGAGTTACTAGATACTGTACTACACTATATATTTAATGAATTACTAGATACTGTACTACACTATATATTTAATGAGTTACTAGATACTGTACTATACTATATATTTAATGAGTTACTAGATACTGTACTACACTATATATTCAATGAGTTACCAGATACTGTACTATACTATATATTTAATGAGTTAATAGATACTGTACTATACTATGTATTTAATGAGTTACTAGATACTGTACTATATATTTAATGAGTTACTAGATACTGTACTACACTATATATTTAATGAGTTACTAGATACTGTACTATACTATATATTTAATGAGTTACTAGATACTGTACTATACTATATATTTAATGAGTTACTAGATACTGTACTATACTATATATTTAATGAGTTACTAGATACTGTACTATACTATATATTTAATGAGTTAGCAGATACTGTACTTTACTATTTATTTAATGAGTTACTAGATACTGTACTATACTATATATTTAATGAGTTACCAGATACTGTACTATACTATATATTTAATGAGTTACCAGATACTGTACTATACTATGTATTTAATGAGTTACCAGATACTGTACTATACTATGTATTTAATGAGTTACTAGATACTGTACTATACTATATATTTAATGAGTTACTAGATACTGTACTATACTATATATTTAATGAGTTACCAGATACTGTACTATACTATATATTTAATGAGTTACCAGATACTGTACTATACTATATATTTAATGAGTTACCAGATACTATACTATATATTTAATGAGTTACCAGATACTGTACTATATATTTAATGAGTTACTAGATACTGTACTATACTATATATTTATTGAGTTAATAGATACTGTACTATACTATATATTTAATGAGTTACCAGATACTGTACTATACTATATATTTAATGAGTTACCAGATACTGTACTATACTATGTATTTAATGAGTTACTAGATACTGTACTATATA
>NW_013674364.1:25080-26591 GCF_000517525.1 Limulus polyphemus | reverse complement strand
GACCATTTTCATTTATATAGTGCTCTGTGAACACAAATTAGTTAGCATAAATCAGTTAACTGACAAAAAAAATTGGGTGTCTATTTACTTGTGACCACTCAGTGTAAGTGTTTGGCATCAGATCTTCGGTTGTTTTGACTAATAGTTATTGAAATAATTACGATGTTCCCCAACCCATCCCATTTGCTGAGTTTTAAGTCTGAAGGCTTATAACGCTAAAAACTGCGTTTTGGTACCCGTTGTGTGCACAGCACAGATAGCACATGGTCTGCACGAACTATAATTATAATTATCATAATGCACAAACAGCCTCAAAGTATGGAGCGTAATTTTCTTTTGGCGGAACGATTACCATGTATCCCAGGTTTCAGATTCCGGAACATTAACCATAAGACCAAGCCAGGCTCATTAAAAATGAAAAAAAAAGTCTGAAACTTTTCTACTATTATATGAAAACAGAGCAGCAATTTATAACGTAACACAAAAGTTTCATTTTTCGTAACAGTACCTAACTATGTAAATATGGCTGTTGTTAAATATTATTTTAAGCTGATTATATTAACCTTTTTTAATTTTCGTCTTTAAAACAATTCGTGATGTTCTTACGCTATTTGAATATTTTCGGAAGCGCTACAGACGCCTTGTATGGAAACTGATAATAAATTTAAATTAGACATCTAACATTATTTAAAATTAATATGCTTCATTGTTTTTGCTGAAGATACATAAAGTATTTTGTTCTTATTTTTCTTATAGTTTCTCTATTACCGGTTACTGTTCGTTCAGGAAACTTATGGTTCTTCATTCGTTAATAAAGAAGACAAAAAGAAATGTGTTGTAAGTTAAACCACCGGAGATAAGACGTTAACTACATATATACTGTTGTAGATACAACGTTTCGCGAAATGCTCTTCATCAGGTATCTCCAACTGAACAGCAAAACCGTAAACGAAAAATTTCTGAATCGAAGGTCGCTTAACAATACATCGAATAAACGTGCCTAACAATGTTTACAAACGCTATAAACAATATAATAGATAATTACATATATACAAATACTTACGTACATGCATACATACATGTCGACATAGGAATAAATAAACTGAGAATTTGGTAAAAGTAAAAAAAAAGGAGTAGTCGACACAAGTTTGAAGAAAACATGTATGAAAAAATAACTGAATACATAATTTACTGTATAAAACTAGTAAAAGAAGTTAAAACTAAGTTACCTACATAGCATGGACACAACAGTTATATAAAAGCCATTCCTCCTTCAGGGTAATATCGTGCACCAATAGCAGTAAATACGATATGTGACCGTATTTCTGCCTTAGATAATGCAAAGGGAAAACTCAAAACGTACTAATACTGACATTGTACTTGCTTCTTTAAGTTTATCTGTTTAATAGGAACCGAATTCTTTCTGAATGGGTGTCTAGTTGCTTAGTGGTAGGTAGTGTTTACCGATATGAGTATTGATTTATATATATATATATATATACATATATTTA
>NW_013674364.1:22507-24080 GCF_000517525.1 Limulus polyphemus | reverse complement strand
CATAATTATATATATATATATATATATACATATATTTATTTTAATATAACTTTATACGTATGTGTAATTACTCTAACATGATTCACCTTTAAAATGTTTATGGTTAGGGGAAAAAAGCCTTGTAGCTTTGTTTGACAATGAAAGAAAAAAAGCAAGCATACATTCCCTTCTCTATATGTCCCTATAACGTTACTTAAAAATTTATCTGTTCAGTTGAGTAATTTTTTATTAGGTTTTACAAGTTACACATCTCTTCTGGAATTATTAAGCTCTCGGGATAGTCTACAACGTTGGTACAATACGGTGTTAGGTAGAAATTTAGAAAATATAACACAAATGAATTGAAAATAATTCCTCAAATGTTATGAAAGAAGACACAGCAAGAAGAGTTTTGAGATAAAGAGAGGTTAAAATGTGATTTACTCAATCTGTTGAGTTTTTCTAATAGAAGACATGTTAGTTAAGTTTTTGTTTTGTTTTTTTTCATGTTGTACCTCCCCCCAGCAGCACAACGGTATATCTGCGGACTTACAAATCGGGTTTCAATACAAACAAACAAATCATGTTGTACCGCATACTCCATTAATATTTATGTCAAGCGTGTTGATAACGTGACATAATCTATATAAATACATTTGCGGCTTAAATTTGTATATATTGTAATAAAATATCTTGGGCATTGGTAGGAGAAACCATTGGGATAAAGAACTGAAGCATTTGTAAGACGATATAGAAATTAAACCACGAATGTTGATATATTGTTAATTGGAGCCAAACAGGCCTTAAAGGAAAATACTAAGTCAGCCTAATTACAGAATAGTTGGTAGCAGACCAAGGATTTCTTAGTTCCCTGAAGCTACTTTAAATTATCCACTCCTGGTCAACAGTAGCGTCAATCTTCTATCAACAGATAAAACAGATGAATCTCATTAGAGAACAAAGACACTTCTGTTCAATAAAACACCTTGGAGTTACAGATTAGAGTTTAGCCGAGTTTAGACAGTCAATCTCTGTTTACAACACGGGAAGTATCGCATTAAGAAAATTCACCAGTGAAGACTTTACGATTTATCCGGATTATCCAGTAATCTTTGATTTATGTTTGCCTACAGGTCCTTATGTTTGTCCTACAGGTCCCATTGTTTGTTACGTTTCAATGAAGTGATGACGAAGGTTAAAGAAACGTTTTCCCTAAGCGGTCGCTAGAACAGATCTAGATACTAAAATACACCAGAAACTTTGGAACTTGTTACCTGAATAACAACAATTACTCCAATACTCTGTTAGCATTAGTTTTTCCTTTAAAAGCGGGCGTTGATAAGATAAATTTTGTCTTACAAGCCTTTTTTTTTTTCTTGCTTTCAAACCAAGAATTTCTATATTATTGAACAGTGTGTTAATATTTTTAAACTCAATTAAGTGCATCAGCGTCTGACCTGAATCCTAGAATCACAATTCATAAATTAATGTTTTGTTAAAATTAAGTTTTCGAGATTAAGGAGCTGGAATTAGTTAAGTAACTGATAATTCTTAGTTGGGCTTATCTATCTATTTATATTTAATTGATTTTTTG
>NW_013674364.1:4995-22497 GCF_000517525.1 Limulus polyphemus | reverse complement strand
ACTGATTGGCATGTCCTTTAGCCAATCAGCTTATAAAATGAGTCAGATCAATGTAGGTCGGTAAGGCAATCACTGATTGGCATGTCCTTTAGCCAATCAGCTTATAAAATGAGTCAGATCAATGTAGGTCGGTAAGGCAATCACTGATTGGCATGTCCTTTAGCCAATCAGGACTCCCACATTTTCTGAGAAAACGCTATGAAAATTTGGATGAAAGCTCTTGACTTAGACATAGGGAAAGTTGTTTAGAAAGAGTTGCGAGGGGCTCCAAACCCCAAATATTGGGTACGAAAGACTTTTTTTTTTAACTCTCAAATCTAACTAAACCAATTTACTTTAAACTTGGGTCCGTATATGTTTATTGTTACGTAAACTTTTGAAAGGATGTGATAGACAAATTAGTTGTTGTTGCGCAAGGAAGTTGAAATTTAATTCTTAGAAAAGACGATATTTCAAAAAAAATGAAAATGACATATAGGGAGCCCGAGCCATTAAAAACAATAATTTAACCTCGGACTTTCTAGTTTTTCAAACTGGAGTCCTCATAGGGGTCAAAGGAAGATCTTGAGATGATATCCACTGATTTAGATGAAACTAATACGAGTATTAAAAAGTCACTAAATATTGTTAACTACTTTTCATTTTTCGAAATTTTGGGTTTGAGGACTCATGGGTTTAACTTCATGGGTTTACATGTAAACTGCGTTGGAAATGTAAGCTGTCATTCAAAACAAGTATACCATTTTAGATATTAGGAAACTTTCTATTTCCACCACCCACAAAAGGTTCAAGAGGGTGTGGGTTTTTAGGGTTGATTACATGGATTTACTCAAAAATGAACAATAATATTTTCCAGGGGTGTTGTTGTAAACAAGGTGTTTCTAGATTCCTCGTATCCAATATTTTCCTTTATTTTCCAAGGATGTCGTTGTAAACAAGGTGTTTCTAAATTCCTCGTATCCATTATCTTCCTTCACTTTCCAGGGATGTCGTTGTAAGCAAGGTGTTTCTAGATTCCTCGTATCCATTATTTTTCTTTATTTTCAAGGGTTAACTTACTAGTATATTTTAACTTACTATTCTTTCTATACAAGACGCCAGCGTTAACTTACTAGCTGATATTTTTGTTTTATTTAATATTCTATGTTTACAGCTCCCTAATGGCTCAATGGTAAGTCTAAAGACAGCACAGATAGCTCATAGTGTAGCTTTGTATTTAACAACAAACAAGTGATAGGCAGAACCACTAAATACAGAACTTTCTGTCCGATAAATCTGCTATTTGTTAGATTTGAGTGGCTGTGTATAAAACTTCATAGTTTCGGTGTACGTAAATAAAGGACTGAATATCTTGGGTTTCGTTATAGAGCACCAAAACAAACCGTTATTGTCATACTTATTAAAACTCGATATTCAACGGAAATCCCACATACCTGGGCAAAATCTGCGAGCTTAAACAAACTATTATTGAAATGGTTGGCCTGATTAAACCAGGTATTGTCGACAACTAGTATTAGAAACTGTGTACAAGGTCTCTGTGGTTGTTTTGACGTAATGGCTATTTTCAATGAACGACATGTTTCGTTATCACATCTATCCTTTCATTAAACTAATCCCTAGCAACTGCCTTAATTAACGTGATTAGTTTTATGGTAAACATCACTTGATTTACGTTGACAGGTTTCATTTGATACTCTTTAGGGCTGGAAAACTTAAAAAAAACACGGATTTTTGAAGTCCAATGTCGCTTAGATGACACATTGAAAAATTAGCAAACACATACCTACAGTTTTTGGGTAGCCATATCTTAGGCATTATATTAAGTTTAAAATTTCACACTATCTGAAGGTTCTATTTATGGATAGCTGGTTGAAATTCTACAGGATATTTAAAGTCCTGATTTATGGCTATATCAAAATGTCCTATAAATGTCATGTAAACTAACGATTTCATATTTTAAGCACCATTTTTTTTTCAAGCAGTATAAGAGACGACAAACGATCAGATTTGAAATGTGCATAATTATTTTTCAACTTAAATAGGTTTTGTTTGTTTCTTATTAAGCACAAAGCTATGCAATTGGCTACTTGCGCTGTGCCTACTACGAGTAACGAAACCCGGTTTTTAGTGTCATAATTATCGCTGAGTCAGTAGGGGGCACTTAAATAGAACTTGAGAAAATATAAAAAAAAATTCAATCTCAGGCAAATTAAATATGTAATTTAACATTTTTCCTAACGATTTTATAAATCGACCGTTTCTGTATAGACAAATCTTAGTTAACTGTTCATTTTTGTTCAAAAATAGATAACGTTCCCAGATGAGACAGCTTAAATAAGTCTAAGGACTTACAAGGCCAAAATTCGAGGTTCGATTCCCCGCGGTGGACATAGCAAATATTCTAAGGTGGCTTTGCTCTAAAACAAAAAAAAAAGAAGTGTGAAAATATCATATATTAGTAGGTTTCAAATATTGTGAATACTTCAAGAAATAATTGTATATTTCTTCGAGGCTCCCCAGTGGCTCACACGTAAGTCTCAAGTGTTAAAACACTAAAAATCGGGTTTCGATACTCGCGATTGGCACAGTACAAATAGTCCAATATTGTGCTTTATACGAAATAAACGAACATGTCTTCGCGTATGTAAATAATAGGCTAAACAGTCAGATCATACACATAGTAGACGTCCTTAATTTTGAACCGTGGACCGGAAACCAGTCGGCTACAGACACCGTCACCTAATCGACTACTCGCGATTTTCACCACGAATCGTGTTTGGTAACACCAGATCTTAAACCAAACATCCTCGGAACCCACTCCATAAACCTGACATCCTCGAAAACTAAAGCTTGGACTCGACATCCTCGGAACCCAAATCTTAAACCTAAAGTCCTCATAAATTACATTTCGAACTCTACACTCTCATAAATCACATTTCAAACCTAACTTCCTGGAAAACCACAACCTAAACCCTGTATCCTAAAAAAAAATCTTGGATCCGACCAAGTTCGAGGAATCTCAATGAATTAAAACAATGAAACGAGTTTTTCTTTTGTTTTTTATTGGAAAATAAAACACCTTTTATCGAACAACATCTCGACTAATTGCTTTTCGATCGGTTTAATTAACATGAAAATCATAAAATTAACAAATGTCCGCATTTTTCAAAGAACAAAATATATCATCTTTTCTCAGAACAAAATTTCTACTTCGTTGGACAAGAATATCTATTAAATCGTTTGAAAAGTTTACATATCAATAACTATTGCTAACTTTTCTTTGTTTTTGTGATTCTTTATAGCAAAGCAAACTTAACTGCGTTCCGGCCACTACAAGGAATCGACCTCTGAAGGTTAGCCCTACAGATACGCAAGCTAATCTCTGACCTTCAGCTGGTTAATATTGTGAAAATAATCCTATTTGTTTGAAATTCAAGTTTATTTACCAGAATTTGACTCTGTAGAAAAAATCTATCTGTGTGTTCTATTTTTCCTCCTCATTTGGTACAGGATTATTTGAAAACATGGTTGATGTTGTCATCTCATTAAGGTTATTTATTCCACCTTATGGTACCTTACCTTATTTGGAACAAGAATATTCCAACAAATGGAATATTTGTTTGAATATTCCGACAATTTTGGTACAAGAATATTCCATCATCCAATTCAGATTAGGTATTCTAACTCGGCAAGTCTTATCTGATTAGATACGATTATATTCTGACAAATATAAGATTATATATTCGTAGTCAAGCAGAGAAAACAGCAATAGCTACAACTCTATTATATATTAATTACCATGTATAAATGAATGACAATTACTTCTCCTGTTAAATTATGTATAGGAAAATTAAACTATTTCTGTGGTGGTTTCAGTAAAGGATTGTGACTACTCAATCAATACTGCCCAAGTCGTATGTTATTTACGAATCATAGTTTAGTATTATGCACCGGTCAACATTGTACGTTTCTACGAGGCTAGTTTGAACAACTAACTTTTCTCACCTGAAAACTTTACAATAGTTATAAGGAGAAGGGTGTAGCAGCCTCTTTCATTGTTTCATGTTTCAGTAATGGCTATAAAAAAGAAGGTGTGGCCGAACTATTTTATAGTGTCGTGTTTCAATAATGACTATAAGAAAGAGATATGGCCGTGCTATTTTAGTTAATAATATTTCAACAATGAATGTAAGAATAAGGTTGTGGCTGAGATTTTTTAATTTACAATGTTTCAACAATGTTTCTAAGGATAAGGTTGTGGGTGATTTCTTTTAATTTACAATGTCTGTAAGGATAAGGTGGTTGTTGAGTTCTTTTAATTAACAATATTTCAACAATGAATGTAAGGACAAGGTTGTGGTTGAGTTCTATTAGTTTACAATGTTTCAACAATGTCTCTAAAGATAAGGATATGGTTGAATTCTATTAGTTTACAATGTTTCAACAATGAATGTAACGATAAAAATGTGATAGAGCAACGATGAACCATGTTTCCCAGGTTTGTTTAACTCATAGCACACATTAATGCTAGAAATCACAAGTATGATTATGACTAGTAAGTAACTAGGAAGCACTTGTAAGAAAGTAGTAAAAAAAAGAGAATACATGTTTTTTTCGTCTTCAGGGAATTTTTATCTTCTATACAACCAAGTAGTTCCCTACACGTAATGTAATTTTCGGTGTGGCTGACATTAATATAATTTGTAAGCCTCCGAGAAGACTGTCTTCTTGAGAAGACATAATACTAATCAACTTAACGTTACTAGAATGTCAAAATAGTGTTGTGCAAGTTGCAGGTGGATACTCTTAATTAACACATTGTGTATCAAGAATGTTGAGATTATACCAAAGGACCTTGAACGAGTGCCATTAATAGAACTTTCGAAACAACAGAAACAAATACGGTAATCAGATACCATGAAATTCATATTTTCATTCTTCTAGTGCTGTAACTTGTACTAAACAATGTCATGACGATTGGAATTTCACAAAGAACACATATTAAAGCAATCGACATGTTGCACAATACTTAACTTAATGCACGAGAACATTATTTATACATTATTATACCTTCAAACCATTCTAATGTGTATCCTGAAGTAAATGTCAACTGTAGCAATGTTTTAAATTAAACAAATAGTAGCTGTGTGTTCTTGTTGTATGTTCATAACGTAAGTAGTAGCTGAAGTAAATATTATTGTTATCGTTGTAGTGTGTTTCTAAAGTAAGTAATAACTGTGGTAAATATTATTGTTATCTTTGTTGTGTGTTCATAAAGTAAGTAATGACTGTAGTAAATATTGTTATCGTTGTAGTGTGTTCATAAAGTAAGTAATGACTGTAGTAAATATTGTTATCGTTGTAGTGTGTTCATAAAGTAAGTAATGACTGTAGTAAATATTGTTATCGTTGTAGTGTGTTCATAAAGTAAGTAATGACTGTAGTAAATATTGTTATCGTTGTAGTGTGTTTCTAAAGCAAGTAATGAGTGTGGTAAATATTATTGTTATCGTTGTAGCGTGTTTCTAAAGTAAGTAATAACTGTGGTAAATATTATTGTTATCGTTGAAGTGTGTTTCTAAAGTAATTTGCAGAGGTTTTTAAGCAATAATTAGATATGAGGATATTGATATTTCTTTTGAAGTGAGTTTGAGAAAACAGAACCAGAATATAGGCATTCTTAAGACTAACGAAATAGAAAGTGTGCTTAAGCTAAACAGCTTGGGTAAATCAGTAATACAGGTTGAATTTGTGCCAAGAAGTGAAGTTTTCAGCCATACAGTTAATTAGTTCAGCAAGACTTCAATGTAAGGACTTAAAGAGGTTGAGTATGTTACACTAAAACGATTTTGGATATTTACCATATAGTTACAGTCCAATAAAATCACGTAGTTTAATAATAATTCTGCAGTGTAGCTTCCATTGCAAAAGAAGGCTTCGTCGTACTTTTGTCATGTTCAAGTCAAGTCATTCTTCCCTGCTGATTGCCATAATCTATCTACATTAAGAAGAATGTGGTTTTCAAGAGCCCCTTCCAGGAATACGATTGCGCAGAAATCAGTAACCGTTTGATTCAGTTACTTGACCGTCATGTATGTTTTAAACATGTTCATAGCGCTACGCTTACATCTACGGCGAACGTTAGGACATAAGCTTATACAAATTGTACTTGTTTAAATGTAATTAAACCGATTAATTCCGTTTTTTTTTTCACTTGGACTGATAAAACGTTATTAAGAGACACGCTTAGACAAAAATCACTATATTCTATAAAGATTAAAATCATGTTAGAAAAATTCAGAGGTGAATTAGTTAAATTGTTATTTTATGGTGTACCCTCTAGGCTAATGAAAAAACATAAAAAACAATATTCATATTTTTAATTTTACTTAAACGTTTGTGTCTCTTTATAAGTAAGAAAAATACTATACCAGACGATTTATTTTTATGTTTGGGCACGAATGAAAATGTTCTCGGTAGGACAGCTACAAATTTTCGGACTGACAACGCTACAATCCGGGGTTTCATTCCCCATAATGGGCATAGCAGATAGCCCAACGTGGCTTTGCTCCAAAAAAACAAACAAATAAATGAAAACGGGCTCATTTTAAAGTTATTGTATCAGTTCAGCTACAGTTACACAGAAGGTTTAATATTTTCTTACTTTACCTACGACTTCCTTGACAAAACAGGACCGCTGTTTTGAAAGTATTCAAGGTTGTTAAAAATCACAAGTTTCACACTTTTTTTTTCTTGAGATCAACAGAGGAAATTCTATATATCACGCATGGTTGTTTTTCTCACCTAAAAGCTACTTCACACCGCCTTTTAATTTAATGTTTGTTTTGATAAGCGCAAGTTTCTCTGTATAGTAATGTAATAAACATAGTAAAACAAAAATACGATGCACATATGGTGTAAAACCAATGAAGCCTAGGAATCTGAGCATCAGGATATTTTTTGTTGTTGTTTTTTGTTCAAAACTTCCAAAAGCTCTTGGGTTATTGAGTGTATTAAGGCAGTGAATTATCAAGTAGTTTTATCCAGAGTTTAATAAGCACAAGTTTCATTATGTGCCACAGAATTTCCAAGAATGTACAGAAGAAAAGGATGACGTCTGTGAATTATGTAGTAATTTTTGGAAGTACAAAAACGAAACGCAATTTAAATACAGGTAAAAATCTCAAACAAATTCAGTGAACGATTCTGAACTACCGTTCAATGTATTTTATTATACTCCACTATCTAGCCAAGTTTTTCTTTGTCAATAGACCTTCTCAATTTCCATATAGGTTCATCCATACAGTGGGTGTTAATAATAATCTTATCAGGATAATGTGCAGGTTAATCCATGATATCAAGTGATATCATGTCAGGAGTCATGATGCCATCAATTTTGTGTAAATATTGAACACCATTTCCAATAACGTTTTATGTTATCTTCAAGCATATTTGACTGCAAATGATACATGGTAAACGTGGTAATTTTCTCCTCTCTGTGCACTCGTATTTGTAAGTATATAGGTCCAGAAACAGTCAGTCATGTCATACATCAAGTTGTGAGTATACAGACCTAGAAAAAATCAGTATGTTATACCAACATGTGAATATATAGGTTTAGAAAAATTCATTCATGTTATACATCAATTTGTGGGTATATAGACATAGAAAGAGTCAGTCATGTTACACATCGACTTGTGAGTAAATATACCTAGAAAGAGTCAGTCATGTTACACATCGACTTGTGAGTATATATACCTAGAAGGAGTCAGTCTGCTACATGCCAACATGTGAGTATATAGACCTAGAAAGAGTCGGTCATGTTACACATCGACTTGTGAGTAAATATACCTAGAAAGAGTCAGTCATGTTACACATCGACTTGTGAGTATATAGTAAGTGTAATATGTAAGTGTAAAAGATGCAGTGTGGAGGTCAGAGAGTCAACCACAGATATAAATATTGATGACCTACACCATCGTTCTTCAAATTTATTATCTATATCGAACGCTATGAACAAGATCTATATATATTTTCACACTAAACTATTGGAAAGAAGTGAGTTGAGCGATTTGCTGTCAGTCGGTTTATTTTACACAGCTGTTTACTATTAGACAGGAGCCTGAAATTTGTTCTAATCAGTAATATAGAAACATACTCTAGTTGTTGAGATAAGAAGTCTAATGAACATTCCATATCTAACCATATGTTTTTGGTTGATTCCAGAAAAACAGGAAATTTCCACACAAAAAAGCGCAAGAAGTATGATAGAGAAATAAATATTGTTACAACGTTTATAATAATATTGGTTCGAGTAAGAAAAATAAGACGAAAGAAGAAGAAGAAAAAACGCTGATTCAGTTAAGAGGAAACTAGTAAACTAGATGTAGTTTCTCAGGGTCCCCGAAAGCGTTTCAAGAGTAAATAAAACTGAGATTAAGAGTAACAAATATTTTTATTTCTTCCTTTTGAAGTTAATATGTCCTGCTGTTTTGTAGCCTACAGAGTGCATAATTCTTCTCGTGATTCATGGCATGCGCACGTTTTACTGACGTCACGACAGTACAAATTGCAAAGTCAAGTGGCCCTTATGTGACGTCATTATAGTGTCTACTGACTGGCTGACAACCAACACACTTCGTATGGTGATGCGAGTTGTTAACACTGGTGACCCCTCCAGGCTGCCTTCGGTCCCCTTTCGGGAAAATTAATATAACATTTCTTAAGTTAAGGAACTTTTAACTTTTATATTCTAGGCAGAACTAATATTTTAAGGAATCAAATGTGAAACACTGGATAAAAAATGTCTTAAACTATTTGATGGAAGAGGGTTAAAAACCTAATAGTTCAAGGTAAGATATTTTGAAATAAAAATATTGTCCATCATCTTACAGTTTGGGATATGTTCTTCAAATATATCTGAAGGGTAAATTCCTATGATAAATTGACATATACAAACTGAAATATACATGAATTATAAATACTGGATTGCCAAGATTAACATTAGAGTTAACGTACAATTCTTGTATACTTTCTACTCAGTTAGATTCATGTACTGACCTTTGTTCATCAGTCAAATGACCACTACTTGAGAAACAATCTGTTCTCTGTCATGTAATGAAAACAAAACTAATATGTTTCATCTGATATATAACAACACAAAACATCGATTGTAGCTCTAGCACAATATAAAGGACAGAGGATATGTTAAGTACTTTTTACATCACTCTATCATTGGAACAGTAAGTACCATGAATATTAAATTCACATAAAAAACATGTCAGAAATTCACAAACATGATTAGATTTATCTCCAGAGTCTGGCCATGAATACTAAAGTCACAACACATTATCACATCCACACGGTTCTCCTTATGCTGCAGTTTTGACGGTAAATAGGTATACAACGCTGAACATATAGTCACTGCAGTGACATTTCTGTTAGTGAAATAAAGTAAATATTAGGAACCAGTGTTTGATGGTAGCCTCAAGGCCTCATAGCAAGACCACCCAGGTAAAATTGCAGACCAACACTGACATAATCAGAGCTTCCCCTCGTGTAGAAAAACAAACAACTTATATCCAATCTACGCTAAGCGTACATCGACTTTCTTTATATATGGGTTGGATTATTTACAATAGGTATCTGTGACTTGTTGGCGATAAATTCTAACAATAAACGCACAGCACACAATCCACTTGTTTTATATTAATATATTCAAAACAAGTCAAACGTATATACAAAAATTATTTACACGATAGGATATCACAGTTGTATCTAAAACTCTAAATAATTCTCTTTTCTTGTCAAAAGTTCACTCAGGCGGATTCAAATACTGTAGAATCCAATTGATAAGAAAAATTAATTTTTCTCTACTCTGTTTCTTACTGCACAATCTGCGATAGATCCACTTATGCTACGCCCTTTGACAAGACAAATTATTCTCCTTATCTCTATTAAACTGTGAAATTCACTTTCAAATATCACCTATTATGGTTAAATTAACAATCACGCAGACTAACTTCACTTTTTCTGACTTAACTTTAACTTCTTTAGAAATTGCCCATCACAGCTAAACTGTCAATCACTCAGTCTAAATCTGTCTAATTATTTCTCAATTAATTTGCTTTCTTGACTTCTTCTCTGTAGCTATATATATCTATAACACGCGACAGAAAAATCTAGAAATAGCTAGCCCTCTAGCGGCAACAATATTACACACAACGAGAAAAGCTTATAAGCTTCGAGTAAGATGATGTCAACAATATTACAAAAGCCTAGTACAACAACTGCATACACAACGTATCACATGTACAGACTTATGTAAGGAAGCTCGTCACAACTATCACTTTTAAAACAATCAAATTTTAACACTTTTGTTATGAAAACTAAATAATCATCAAATCCGTAAATAAACTAAATAATAACTCTTAAACTAAACAGTCTTACATATCCAACATCCGTTGACTATAATTTCTGAATATATGAAAATCATAACACGAGATAATTAAACTGAACTTTAACTGAATGTTCACTATCATTTATAAATGATCCAGCATGGCCAGGTGATTAGAGCACTCGACTCGCAATCTGAGGGTCGCTGGTTCGAATTCCGGTCCCTTTCAGCCGTGGGGGCGTATAATGTTACGATCAATCCCACTATTCATTGGTAAAAGAGTAGCCCAAGAGTTGGCGGTGGGTGCCTCCCTCTAGTCTTACATTGCAGATAGCCCTCATGTAGCTTTGCGTGAAATTCAAAACAAACATTTATAAACTATACAAAGTCTTACATAATGATTTAGAAGGAACATAATTTGTACGACAGTTAATCCGATAAAATGATAAACTATGATGCTTACAGTACCGGAAGTTTTTTAATTGTGTATTATAGTATACTGGGCTATGACAAAACATAAGTTTTATATAAGAATTGTATAATTCATGTTACTGAAACGTCAGTGTTACCACGTGACAACCATTGTATTTTCTAACAAACAGCGTTCTTGACGTCAGACAGTCTCAAAGTTTTATATATAGAACATCAAGTTAATGGTAAGTGTCGCTATTTTAAATAATAGTAAAATTAAACAGTAATTCGTTCTTTTATTGCATTTAATCGCCAGAGTCCTAACTGTAAGTTGTCATGCTGTCTTGCCCAAATAACATGGCGACGGAAGTGAATTCTGGTTAATATCGATAGTTGAGTTACTCATATATCTTGTGGCATTTAATTAAGAAAAGTAATATACCATTTAAACCGCAACCATTTATTATTTTATACGTCAGTGGTGAAAACTTATTTTCTTTCGCGTGACGTCACGGCAATGGAAAACGGATTTCAGTAAACTGATAAAAAAACATTACAATTTCCTCGCTTTTAATGAAAGTATCTTAAACGTTTAAGCTATTTTTCTGTTATATTTCTAACGTAAACTGTATTGCAGGATTTACTATTAAGGTGTCATTGTCCTGCCGCCACACAATGATCGTGTCATCAATATACACATGCAAATATGAACATCTCTCAGAGAACAGGATAAATTGGAAAGCCTATTACAAAACCTTTTACTTTCTCATAAAAAATAAACAACTACCAAAGTTAAAGTACGCGCTAGTTGTCTGTAAGTTAGAAGTAACAGACTAGTAGGAAGGTACCTGATGATGACAAAACCTTGTCGAAACGTTGTACATTTACTGTTATATTAAAGTTTTTCTTCATTACCCATTCAAGCCGTCTCCAGCCATTATTAGTCTCAAAGTGGGTTCTTCGTCATCGAATTAGTAGGAAGGTAGTTTCTCAAAACACTAACAGTCCACTTTTGAAATATTCCTTACTAGCGAAAAGTGGGATTCATTGTCACATTATAACACCCACAAGGGAGAAAGGGCGAGCATGTTCCTTAAGCGGATTCGAACCCGCGACCCTAATGCCCTAACCACCAAACCGTCGTTGTAAACACAACAATCTATTAAATTTATTATATCTTATAGTTCTGATGCTGAAACCTTTTTACTTCATACTAATCTACGTTCAAAAACTCCTAAAGCTCGAACATTGGTAAATATAGGAACTACATCTAAACATACTTACTTTTCTGTTGAAACCTCCTTAATTTCCTTAATAAAACTCCAACAATTATTAATCATACAGGTATGTAAGAGTCAACCAGGAACACTTTCGAACAATAAATTGAGCAACTATATGAGGATACTGTCCTTTTACTGTTGAATCTTAAGTTTTCGTTCCTTTTACTGTTGAAGCTTAAGTTTTCGTTCCTTTTATTGTTGAAGCTTAAGTTTTCGTTCCTTTTATTGTTGAATCTTAAGTTTTCGTTCCTTTTATTGTTGAATCTTAAGTTTTCGTTCCTTTTATTGTTGAATCTTAAGTTTTCGTTCCTTTTACTGTTGAAGCTTAAGTTTTCGTTCCTTTTATTGTTGAATCTTAAGTTTTCGCTCCTTAACCGTCCCCCGATGGGATAGCGGTAAGTCTTCGGAAAGGTAACAGACTAAAATCAGGGGTTCGATTCCCCTCGGTGGACACAGCAGATAGCCCTATATGACTTTGCTAACATAAAACACACACACGCTCCTTAACCCTCACCTACTTCCCAACACTGTTTCAAACTAACTTGAACGTATTGTGCCATTGCCCCTAGGAAACACGTATAGAGATTCTCAGTCTGTACACGGATTTTAATGTTAAAACAATTTCTTCAGACTTCATACTGTGCCTCGCTGTCAAACAAAAAATCAATCTACATGGTTTGCTTCAATTTAAAAATATTTTTGCAGTCTTCTTACCGTGTCTCAGTGTCAAAAACGTTTTTTTTCGGTCTGCATACTACGGTTTCAAAGTTTTAACACGTTTACAGTCTGCAAACTGTGTTTAAATGTCTGTGTGTCTGTAATAGGACCGCCATACTGTTTTCTTTCGACACTTTCAACTTTATGAAAACCAGTTTTATAAAAATACAAAAATAGATTTTATACTTTGCTGTGTTTCTAGAAATAGACAGTGTAATACCTTATGTAAATATTCAAAACTTTCGGGCTACTCTACTAATAAATCTTAATTTATAACCTAAGATATATTGGTCGCAATTTTCAACAGTAGCTGTGTGTGTGAAACGTTGTAATAAATCCAGTTATAATGTTCAACAATAGTGGAATGTGAAACTATTACAACTCCAGTCACAATGTTCAACAATACTGAAAGTTGGAGCACTATATTAACTCCACTCATAATGTTCAACAATAGTCGAAGGTGAAACTATTACAACTCCAGTCACAATGTTCAACACTACTGAAAGTTGGAGCACTATAATTCGCCAGTCACAATGTTCAACAATAGTGGTATGTGAAACTATTACAACTCCAGACACAATGTTCAACAATACTGAAGTTTGAAGCACTATAATAACTCCAGTTTAGTATATCAACAAAGCAGCATACGTACTGCTTATGTATCGCAAAGATAACCTACAATCGTACTTCGGGTTCACCAGTGTTTGTAGTTGTCTTAGGACAGTTTGTATCCTATATAAATTATAATGAGTTTATTTTAACGATAAATATTGTAAATGGAATATTTTATATAATACATATGTGGAAACTCTTTTCTTAGCTGTACGCCGAATTTTTCTTCGCCCAAGGGATTCTGCTTTATTCTGGTTCACGTAGAGCTGATTGATCACTGCCTCTTGTTTGAACCAAGTGTTGCGAAGAAACATCCTCTTCAATCAGTTTTTAGTGCAACTGGTATCAAAGTCACGCTTTCTCCATTATTTTTATGAAAGTTCCAGCTCTGTGAAGAATTGACCTCGCCACTTTAACAACTATAAGCAAGATTTAAAAGACATATTTCTCTCTCTGAAGCTTGACAGTCACGTGGAAAAAAAAAGAAAAGATAGTAGTTCTATTTTTAGATGTTTAGTTTGTAGAATATTGAGAACTCTATAATCATGAAAGTCCACGGGTGTGGCTTATCTTGGAATGTGATTCCATGGCGGTAGACAAAAATCGTGAGTTTATGTTATAAAATACAAATTTCTAACTGAAAAAAAAAGTTAATACACCGTCTCCCTAAGTAAAACAGCAAGAACTTCCGTTGATAAGATTATAGGTTTAGTTTCTACGTAATATTAGCTAATGTTTCTTACTTCCAGTGAAACAATCATATTAAAACAGAATCTAAGAAAAGCAGTTGCTTTCTTAGCGATAAGCTACACAGTCTGTACTCAGTCTGTCTACCAAAGAGATCTTAGCAACGGATGTTAGCGTTTCAAATCAGAAACCTTAACGCCAGCCCATGGGTGACAATAAAGTAACCAAATTTGGTCATAAAATATAAATTCACAACACATTTACGATTCTGACGCAAGTTGATATGAAGCAATTACATTTACAGCATGGATCCACGCCACTGTACTAAAGCAGGTTGAGATGAAGTAATTTCATGTACACTCTGGATCCACACCACTGTACTAAAGCAGGTTGAGATGAAGTAATTACATTTACAGCATGGATCCACACCACTGTACTAAAGCAGGTTGAGATGAAGTAATTTCATGTACAGCATGGATCCACACCACTGTACTAAAGCAGGTTGAGATGAAGCAATTTCATGTACACTTTGGATCCACATTAATTCACTTGAATACAGCATTAACCCTGTTAAAGGTCCTGGTTTCCAGTACCAGAGTTTATTTTCACTTTTCAAGTTTTTATATATATAGATGGGCCGGATTCCTTGCAATAGGTGTCTGTGACCAGTTGGCGATAAATTTCAACAATAAACGGACAGCACACAATCCACTTGTTTTAAAATAATACATTCAATACAACTCAAACGTATATACAAATGTTTGTTACACAGTTAATCACCACAATTGTATGCAGAGCTTTAAATAATCGTCTTTTTTTCATCAAAGTCCACACAGATTGGTTCAGTTACTTTAGAACCCAATTGACAAGACGAATTATTATTCTCTATTCTGTTATCACAATACAATTAGCGATAAATTCACTTACGTTAACCCGTGGGTTACCACAGTTGTATCCATAGCTTTAAATATTTTTCTTTTACGTCAAACATCTACACAGGCTGGTTCAGGTATTTTAGAACCCAACTGACAAAAAACAATTATTCTTCTATACTCCGTTATTACAATACAGTCTGCGATTATTACACTTTAAAAGCTTCCACTATACATCCTTTATGGCAAAACTTACAAATATAGTCTAGATCTAGATCTCTCGGTAACTTTGTCTCATTTTTACTAACTTACTTACATGTACTAACTTCTTCACCTATATATATATATTGCCCAACTGAGGCCTAGAACTTTCTACACACTACAAGACGTTATGATGTAACAATACTCACTTAAAGCAACGAGAAAAATTCAGAAAGATCGAGTAATATGACGTCATTTCACAACAATTGAACTACGCAACAAATAATTCGTAAACAGTTGTATAAGCAAACTTGCCATGACTTACCTTAACACTCACGCAATATAAATTAAATAAAACTCTCGTATTAAACTTAAAATGAACAGTCGTGTATATCTAACACATTTATTATAATGTTTCTCAGAAACTATCTTAACTAAGAGCAGGATTTGTTAAAACTGTTCCGTGTTATTTGATTTGTAATTTGCATGTAGCTCTTATTTTCTATTAGGTAAATAACGATCAATTATTGCTTCTAAGTCTTCTTCTTACATTTCGTCACGTTGTTGCTTGACGAGTTGTCAATGTAGTACACACAATATGATTGGTCCTGCAGTATGTGCACTATGATTGGTCTCAAAAGAATGCTTCAAAACGGAATTGAAATAGCGATTTTTCAATATGTAATATGTGACTCGAAGACTATTAAGCCATTTCTATTGTTTTACATACGTTAATCAAAATCCTTTAACGATAATTTCATAACTTTACTGTGACCAATTTATCAATGACGTCTCTATGAGTTAAGTCGATTAATCAGAGTGTTTCAGTCAAGGATGCAATCATTTTAACCATGAATTTCTCGTTATGAAGTCTTGAAACATGATTATATCGTGCCTTTCAAATGGTCTGAGATGTATCACACACACAGATACATAGAACAGTGGAATGCAGCATTATCATAAAGAGGGGGTGTTTGATAGCTTTCCTCTAAAGAGAAGTAATTCATCATGAAAATTTCAGGAAACACTCGAGAAGCGGAAGTCTTATATGTTATGATTAAAGTACAAGTACGAACAGGAACTATTTGTTTAGCTACAAAAAAAAACCAAAAAATTATTCAGATTCGAAACAACCTTTTTAATTTTCTTTATACGACCGAATTTTATATATTCCTACCGATCATAAAACGTCATAGCACGAACACTGTTTTATGTTCTGCTAGAACTGGTTTCGTTACACGTAGGTGTATACTACCAACATGGTTGAGAACAACAGTCCTGAAGACAGGGTTTCCTTTGAATATGCCCCTCACTGGCACAGCGGCATGTCTGCGGGCTTTCAACGCTAGAAACCGGGTTTCCATGCCCGTGGTGGGCAGAGCACAGACAGCCCATTGTGTAGCTTTATGATTAACTATAAATAAACAACTAAATAATAAATCGTATGAATTTTGCAAGGTTTTTACAGATGATACTTGTATATATTTTCTTCTGTTCAGTGTGAAAACTTACAGCGTGTACAAGCTTAATGGATCAACGAGTCTATTCCTCTTCCATTACGTAGTTAGCCCCTTGGTGGCTGGGGAATCATGTAATTAAAATACGGTTTCCATTGTGGACACAGCACAGATAACCCAATATTTAGCTCTATGCCTAACAACAAGTTCAAACATTAAGTATTAATTATGCTTGGAGACGGCTTGAATGGGTAATGTTTCGCCCGTTCTTGCCAACATATTTATGACCCAGATCGAAACACAAGCCACACATTCTGCGCTTCATCCCCCACTATACTGGTACAGATATGTCGATGACACTTTTGCTGGTTTCACTTCTACAGAACACACACTAACTTTCTTTAAACACATAAATTCCATTCATCCCAACATCAAATTTACCACAGAACACGAAAACAATAAACAGTTATCTCTTCTTAACCTCAACATTATTAGATCGGACACACAGTTTAAAACCAAAATTCACCGTAAGAACACAAACAAAAGCCTCTACAGCCACAAGATTCTGTTCAACGGACTACATAGATGAAGAAATTAACTACATAAAGCATTCCTTCATTCACACCAATAAATTCCCACCAGCTATTGTTGAAAAACTCTCCAACATTCCCCACAACAAAACTCAACTCACGAACAAAAGTGATACTAACAAATCCAACAACAGAATATTACACTGCAGTTTACCTTTTGTTCCTGAAACCAGTTCAAGAATTATCCATACTTAGATGAAACTAGCCATTAAACACAATATTCCTGTCAACGTCAAATTCTCTCAAAAACCCGGCCCTAAATCAAAATCGTTACTAAAC